>NC_071265.1:8582500-8620000 GCF_023375685.1 Ictalurus furcatus | reverse complement strand
CATTAAGGCGGTATTACACGCAAGGTCGAGTGACCGCACCGACAGGGGGCTGCATCAGGCCCATCCCATCATCACTCTGGGAGATGAGCATGACATAGAAACTGACATTACAAAGAATAGGAGAGGGGGTGCACAGAGATCTAAATCCACGGGACCCCCACCACCTCTCCTAAAACGCCCCGCAGTTCACCTTCTGATAGGAGACAGTGACCTCTCCTAAATCCCATTTTCAGAAGGGCAGGAAGAAAAGCATTTTCATCCACAACTGCCCTCTATAAGTTAGC
The DNA here is from genome assembly GCF_023375685.1 of Ictalurus furcatus. Taxonomy (NCBI): domain Eukaryota; kingdom Metazoa; phylum Chordata; class Actinopteri; order Siluriformes; family Ictaluridae; genus Ictalurus; species Ictalurus furcatus. The sequence continues at coordinate 8,619,716 of NC_071265.1, read as the reverse complement.
CCCTATTCACGCATGAGGCGAGGCATTCTCATTTGTATACGGATTCATGGAGCATCATTTATTTATTTATCTACCAAGCGGATGATGCTGAAGAAGGCAATACTCACTGGCTGATCCTCCTTAAGCCCCATGGATCTCTTGCAGATAAAGTCCCTTTGGGCTCCACAATGATTTATCAATTTGCAATGTTTATTAAGATGGCTTTGCTGTTCCTGCACAGCATTTCACTCCACCTGTTGCTAAGACCTGGCGTATTGGGAATGTCAGTCAATGTAGGACTTGTGGCAAAGTGCAGGTGAGGTTGTGACATGCAGGTTGTCCAGTGGAGTCCATAGATCTGGGGTTAAGTCATCTGCCCTGATCTGATCACATTCTCCACTTCACAATAATTACTGCGCACAAATTACAACTTTATCAACTTTCCATGGAGATGCCATTGAGAATCTATTGCTCAAGGTTCATGTCATGGCCTTGTGTCTGACAGCATATTGGCCTTTTAACCTGGAGCTTAGAGCTTGGCCTGAGGTTGGGATGGGATTTATAGAAAATTATTAGAAATGAAAGGATCACAAATTTTGAAATGTTTTATTTTAATTAATTTTAATCCAAAATAAATAATATTTCTTGTATGATAATTCTGAATTGAGAGGTTGATATCTAGACCCATTAAAAATGTCTAATGACACAAATGAAGCTTTGTTTTATGTTCTGGTTTAAACAGAATACAGCAGTGAGCAGCAGGGTGTAGGATATCGTGGAGATTTGACAGGCTGGAGTCTTAGTAAAGTGGGCTAGCAGTGGTGACAGACTGATGAGTTGGTGTTTTGAAACAATAGCCGGTCAAGCCGCTGTGTGAGGTGACTGTCAAAAGGACCCGTGATTACACACCTGACCCCTTCATCCTTGCCCGCTCTCCACCACCGACACTTCTGTCAGTACGCCTGCCATTCACCTTTCCAATGTGCCAGCCAGGGCAAGTGCAGCCACATTTTAGTGTTGTTTATTGATTTCTGACCTTGCGCTTAATAGTTTTCCCAGGCCCCCCAAATGGCTTTTGTAAGCAATAGGGTTTGTACATCTCTCCGATCAATACCTTTTATATTTACAATAAAATTGAAACAGCTTCTAGCAAGGGGGCTGCTGGCCCGGCATTTGTCATCCTTCTGCAAGGGAAAACTATGTCATTATCTGAATTAAAACATTTATTTCTGATTAAGAGAGTGTCCTATCTCATTAATTTTTCCCCTTCCAATACTAGGGGAATGGAATCCTATTGATTTTTGCACTTTTTTCACGTCTCCACTACTGAGAAGATAATTGAGAAGTTAGCCAGAATAAATGAAGTTTCTAGTCTAGCAGGGGCAGCCAATACCTTGGAAATGCAAGGTGTTTTTGTGGGGCAAGGTTTTTAATTTTGCAGCTAGCGAGGACAAGAGGACTGAACAAATTGGATTAAGGTTTGGGACATGGGTCTGGGGAATAGGGCCTGATCCCACCAGGCGACACAAGTAATAAGACAAGTTTCAGCTTTTTCTGTAACCAAAAAACACTACCACCAGAGGAAGTCTAGAGTGAAGAGCCAAAACCCTATTAATGCTAAGTTGGCTTATTGTAGAGGCAAAATTGGGGGGATAGTAATCAATGGCTGAACTAGACCTTTCAGCATCTAATGGCTACTGATTAAGCTTAACTAAATTAATGAGATTAGATTAAAGTACTCTTAACTTCAGTTAAGAAGAGTGAGTTACAGCTATCATACTATTAGATGTTGTAAGTTTGTTTTAAATTAAAAAAAAATAAATAAACAATAATAACAAACTTTATTTATATTGAACTTTTCATACACATTGTAAGTGAAGTAAAAGAAAAATTTTAATTGTTTTAATTGTTATTTTGTACGAATCCTTGCCAGTGCATTTTGTACAAATTGTGTGAGATGTATCCTTTTTGGGGTACTGCTAAGCAGAGCATTACAATAATTACAATAATTACTTATTATTATAATCAAGGTGCTTGTGTAATGATGTTAGCAATATGCTGCTCAGAAACATATCAGAAACATAGCAGACCTTGCTATGTTTGATGTATGACAGCTTTTCAGCTCGCTCATCACGTTCTACTTTGCTCTGCTCACAGCCACAAATACATGTGTGTATACCTGATTCAGTTTTTTTCTCATAAAACACTTAACCACTCAGAACCAACTAATTCTTAATACAACAGACTTGGCTTCATTCATCAATAAACTTGTGCTTGTTTTTGGTTTTGTTTGTATGCATCATATGTACTTGTGCTAATGTTCATGTAATGTACAAGTAACTAATCATAGACTTCATACTAAGGCTGTAGGACTCAAGTGCAGTCTTGAGACATTTTCTGTATTGACTTGAACTTGTCTCAGTTTTATTGGCATTTGTACTTGGACCTGTCTCTGTCTTTGGCATTGGTCTTTAAAAAAATGTTTGCGCTGTCTATTCTTTTCGCATGCACAAAATTTGACAAGGAGTCATTCCTTCTACTAGAGAGTATAACCTAATCATTGGCACAAATACATGAATGAAGCCAACTAGTTGAAGTAAAGGCTTGGCCTTGAAAAGAATTTTGACCTTGACTTAGTCTTGCTTTCATTTGGACTCGATCTTGGCTTGGCCTCGACCCCCCTTAAGACTCAATCTTGGTCAGTCCTGGTCTTGGACATGTCTCGGACTTCACAATGGTGGTCTTGACTACAGCCCTACTTCCTACATAGCTGGCAACTTTAAAGCTGAGAGAAAATGTTGTCTGAGTTTAAATGGACAGTGCCCATCATGGCTTCTCCCAGGCTGTCAGCTAACAGATGAGCATATGGAGCAGTACATGCACCCCACCCCACCCCACCCCACCCACTGTCTTTCACTCTTTCACGCCTTTTCCCCCCTTTCCCTCTACACTGACTGGCTCACTGGCCAGCTGACCAGACACCTCTCTGGCTCCGGCTGAGTAGTTGATCGGCCAAGTAGCAGGGAACCTGCCAGCCACAGTACCTGCCTCCGAAACAAGCCTGACAGCACATTAATTCAACCTGCGGAAATCACTGCAAATAGGCAGGAGACATTGTGTCCACTGAGAGCGAGAGAAATGAAGAGAGAGAAAGGGGGAGGCAGGGAGAGAGATAGAGCGAGTGTGTAAGAGGAGCCTTTTAATGAGCTGCTATAAGTTACTCTGTCTGACTTGACCATTAGAAGACTGTAATGCGCAATTGGTTGAGAAAATGTGTTGCGACTGTGATAGGCACCCATGCCAAAGGTGGTTTAAATCACAGGGGGGCATGTGGAATCTTTCACAGCGGTGAATTACACTCACCAGTTACTTTATTGCCATATTTGGAAGTACTGTTGAGAGTTAGACTGATTGATTTGGTGCTTTAAAACTAGATTTGCATCTCTGTATCAGGACCATAAAAATATTAAAAGGCCAATCTGATAAAATGTGGTTTAGTGGTCTGGTGTAGCACGGACCTGGAGAGTTGCATTCACAAGCCATACAGTTGGTTATTACAGAGTGACGGCACACATAATGACATTATAGCATAATAAATTACAGAATATATTTACATTATTGATTGTGTGCCCTGCGATGGATTGGCATCCTGTCCAGGGTGTACCCCGCCTTGTGCCCGATGCTCCCTGGGATAGGTTTCCTCGTGACCCTGAAAAAGGATAAAGTGGTATAGAAGATGGATGGATGGATGGATATTTACATTATAAAAGCCCTTGATGGTCATTTTTCAATTTACAGTAATGTTTAAGTAAATTTTAAAAAAGCATGTAATACATCAACTGCTTGGTATCTGATTTAAAAATGGATACTCCCTAAAAATGTTTGCTTTGCAATGTCTTGCTAAATGAAATATTTATTAGTAAACTCAACTAGTTTGATGACCGCATGACAGCATGTTATTATTAAAATGGGCTCTTTTCACAGTAGGATCTCATTTACTTGTTTGTAGAAACACAAGGGAAGAGAAAAATAACGAGGTAAGAACAGCTTCATTTGGGCTTGCATTTCCATGCGCAAGGCAGTCTAAGGAGAGACACATGAAAGGCTGTGAACATTCATCACAAACAAACCCCAACATCCATGAAAAATTACAGGATTACCGATGACCTTCCAACCAATCAGCCTCTGTAATTACACTCGTTTATTATGGCCAGCAGAGACAGAGCAATACAGAGATGACCCTAAAGAGAAGCAAAATGTTTATAAATAGTCGACCAAGAGAAAAATGCTAACGCAAAGTCGTTTGATTTAGCGGCAGCGATTAGAAGCATATATTAAATAAATATGTACAGTAAAGCATATACACATATAGAGGAACCGTGCAAAAGTATAACACGCATATAAAGAAATTCTGCAAGTCAAAAATTGTTTTAAACATAATGAAACAGTCTATCTTGAAAATTTGATTGTAGTCTGTCATGCAGTGTGAGAAAGAAATCAGCTGCTAGGTTGTTCTGAGCATCTTGGAGAACATGCCACAGTTCTGTACACTTTGGCTCTCACTTGCAACTGTCTTTGCAGGTCCCAGAAAACCTCCATGATGGTTAATTTATCAGAGCAATGCTGAATTACTTCATATGTTTTATGTAATATGTATTCACATCAAAGCAACTATCTAATCAGCCAATCAGGTGGCAGGTCAAGAGCTCTGGGTTATATTGATTTTAGACATTAGGATGGGGAACAATGCAATCTCACTGACTTTGACCATGGCATGGTTGTTGGTGCCAGATGGGCTGGTTTGAGTATTTCAGAAACAGCTGATTTAATGGGATTTTCACACACAACCTACTCTAGAGTTTACACGGGAATGTCTTATTGATGAAAGAGGTCACATTAGAATGTCCATGTACCTTATCTGCCTGAATCAGTGGTTCAGGCTGGCGGTGGTGGTGTAATGGTGTGGGGAATGTTTTCTTGGCACACACTGTGCACCTTAATACCACTGGAGCATCTTTTGAATGCCACAGCTTATCTGAGTATTACTGCTGACGACGTGCATTCCTTTATGGCCACAATTTACCCATCATCATCATCATCATTATAAGCCATCTCAGACTGGTTCCATGACAATGAGTTCAGTGTACTTCAATCACCAGATCACCCCTAATCATCAGATCCGAATCCAATGAAGCACCTTCCGATGTCCAAACTGCCGGTGTGGCAGATAACAAATCTGCAGAAATGATTTGCAATTATGCCAACACACTGTATAGTTTCACATGTAAACTGTAAATCTGCAGCTAGTTTGAACTGCATGTTATTTTATTTCTTTGATTGCTAATGCATGTGAATCCTGCATCCAAATCCTGAAAAGATAACAATACCTAAATTCTGTTCCCTTGCTATGATATTGCCCTCCCACCTGGTAACCTCTGGAATAAGATCAGGCATGTTCCAAACACTGTTGCTCTCTGCACGCGTGTATTTGTATTTGCAGCGTAAATGAGTTTCTCTCCATCGCCTCGCTCAGCTTTGGTGAGGGAACACACATCAGTTCCATTCCCGCAGGAAGACTACAGCTCCTGACATCTCAGCGGTCAGTAAATGGCTTTTCTGCAGGCATGGGAATAGGCTGCTGCGGCTGTTATATGCGTGTGTGTGTGTGCGCTTGCAGCTGTTTACTAGAGGGCACCCAACTGCCTTGTTGTATTCTACCTGCCTGCAGTGTGCTGTCATTATTCCATGTTCATCGACACAGAACTTATAGTTGGCAAAAAACCCATCAGGTGGGCTGGACAGCAGATAATTGAGGTGATGATCAGAGCTGCTCAGGGACAATTGATAGTGATGGAGTCAGCCTGGGAGGATTCTCGAGCATCCTAGCTAGCCGAGCACCTCCTTCGCCTCCAGAGCAGCAGACAGAATGTGGAATAACATGTACAGCACTGTGGGGTGACCCACTGGAGTCACCGGGTGATGCCTGGTTCTGATGCAGCTCAGCCGGACTAAATCCCAGCTCAAGCACAAGGCTTATTACAAGTCAAATATCACATTCTGAACACAGGGAGCAGGCGAGAAATGACTCTGACTCAATATCTCTGTTTGATCCATCTGTTTGACAAGTTGCCAAACTGACCAAATCCCCCTAAGCTGGTAAGGCAACGCGAGTTCAGGAGTGATATTTCATAAGTGCAGTGTAAGGCGAGGAAAGGCATAGTGGGGGTTATTACTTTTTTTCTCCCCCTCGAGATGACTTTGCCTGGATTGAATGTGTCAAATGAGATGTCTTGATAGTACTGATACATAACTCTATTTTCTTTCCTTTCTTATGTTTTACCATTCTTTCTTGCGCAAAAGAAATGCAATACGTCGTTTCTTCTTGTATTTTTCACCACAGCACTTCTGACTGGTTTTCTGTATGCATGTAGCATGGATCCCCTTTCACAATCAATGGCATGCTTTGACACCCAGACTGTTACAGTATCAATAACTCAATAGTCAGGCGTGAAAGATGCGGCTGCCATGCTCATGATCGCTAACAGGATTAGGTTGCTAACATGAGAGAAACACCTGACAGCCCATCAGATCCTTCCATTCCTCAGCATCTTGTCATTGTGTAGACAGCAGCAGCTGAGAGGCCGGGATGCACGACCTGTGGGCCTCGAGCTGGCACTGTCAGCAAAGTCCAAAGCTCACTGTGGTTCCAGCTTGCTGCAACTCCTTCAATGGAAAAAAAACTGCCAACGTTTTAAGAACCAGCCTTAATCCTCAGCATCCTGAGTCTGAGCCCTTGACTGAAGACCCCTTGGGCCCTTCTCAGCTCCCCTTGTTCCCTCTGTTATTGACCTGAACTGTCATCCTAGCCTGCTGATGACCTTAGTGCTCAGGACAATCTATGGTGGATCATGAGTTCAAATGATTTTCCTCCCTCTCCCACCCCTGTTTTCCTAGTGAGCTGATTGCTAATGACAACATTGGAAAGGGCATAATGGGCAATCTGCAAACAATCTGCATCTTGGAATTGTACATTTAATATCAGATGTTTCACATGCAAGCACTGTTTACTGATATTTATCAGGGGAAGGGCATAAAATATCACCCTGGCTGAATGATGAAAGGATGAAAATCATGCTTTGAAAAAAATAGGAGTTTTTTTTCTGCCTATAACATACACCATCAATATATTTCACCAAAACGACATGGATTTTTTATTTACAACATATTTTTTAATCTCGCCTAGGTTTTTCTCCACGCAAAGATTATGTTTGGTAAAGAGTTACAACACTCAGTGTGTCTAAAGATGTCTAAAACCTCACTAGCTAACTAGGATTTCTTCACACAGTGAATATCAGGCATTGATCAAGTGTCATGCTGGAGAGGCGGAGACGGATGCAAGTGCAGTTGAGACAGTTTATTCAAACAATGTCCAGCAAACAATTCCAATTCGAAAGGCAGATGCAAAGTCAAGGCAGGCAAAAAGGGTAAGAGGAGAACTTTCCTTTACTTTACATATGAACTTTCCTTTACTTTTACACTATCCGTTGTTACCCAGATGAGGATGGGTTCCCTTCTGAGTCTGGTTCCTTCCTCTAAACACTGTCTCCATTCTAAAAAGCGCTATACAAATTGAATTGAATTGAATTGAATTAAATAGAACCAGAATACAAAGGCCAGGTTACGAGCAAAGTCAAAATAACCAGAACAGCAATGATATTCAACAGCTTGTTCAGTCAGTGTAAGAACAACTGAGCATTACTACACAAAGTTCAATCTGACTAAAGTTCCTTAAAAAGGGTGGTGTGTGTGTGTGTGTGTGTGTGTGTGTGTGTGTGTGTGTGTGTGTGTGTGTGTGTGTGTGACTGGCAACAGCTGATAGTCATTAGTACTCTGGAGACTGAGAGCATGCAGGTGTGTGGAGTTGGGAGTTGTAGTTCATGTCCGCCATGTTTTTAGGCAGCAGTGTATGGTATATTCTGGGAATTGAGGTAGACCTGACATCAAGTATTTCTGTAAAGCTGCTTTGAAACAATGTCTATTGTAAAAAGCGCTATACAAATAAAATTGAATTGAATTGAAATTGAATCAAGATATTGGATAGTAACATATATTGATTATACATACATACATACATACATATATATATATATACACACACCAACTGTATTTATGCCACAGCACTGGTGAATGATCAATTCTGATTGGTCCAACTCAGACAAAAATATTCTCAAACAACTTATTTTCTGCACCAGTAGAATATCAACATTCTGCCACAAGCATGCATTGCATAGCAGCATATCAAACTTTGACTCGAATGTTCTCTATGAGACATTCTGCATCAATGTATTTTAACCACGCCAATCTCAATATCTCTATTTTTTTTTTTAAATCGTTTTAACCATAACCCACTACATGCATAACGTTTGTGCTTTTCATGACATATGATTAGACTTAATGGAGTCATGAAACTTCTCCTCTTATCTGCAAACACAAACAGGCTTGCAAGTCATGCAATAATGCAGGGAAAGTGGAAATGCAATGGAAAGTCTTTTTATTTTCAATATCCTGAAGAATTTACAGGGTAAAAACAGCATTTTGAAAATACCTACGAATAGAGAAGAGAGAATGCTCACGAATACAGAATAGAAATATAATATTAGACATTTAAGTTTGTAATTCATCTTTATATTTATCAGTCAGCCGTGTGACGATGAGGAACTACTAATAATCAGGATGATAAGGAAGCTGGGAGGGACTCGGTTAGGCGCTCATGCCGATACAGGGTTCAGAAATTGGTTCAGCTACAATCACACAGCTTGTGAGCCAAGCTCATTGGGCCATACTTCTCCTGCATTTAAATGAACATTTGGGGTTTAACCCCCAAGTCTAACACTCGGCTGCCTTGTTCTCAGTTTAGCCTGCGGCAAATATTCCATTAATCAAAAGTTACAAACAGACTTTGCACTGTCATAACTCTTTGCCATGGTTTTCCTGCTGATTGATTCCTATACACACATACTGTCGGATTACCATAATGTGTTCTTGTGGCAAAAATTCCACTTGGGGGTTTTGGTGTGTGTGTGTGTGTGTGTGTGTGTGTGTGTGTATGAAGGTTGGGGGGAAGGCGGGGGGGGGGGTAGTTGTAAGGTAATATGCCTGGGGAAGTAAATAACAAATGGTGGTGGCTCCTCCTCATCGGGAGTGATTTCAGCCTAATGCTCCATCATGGCAAATGCGTAAAAAGAGAGTCTTTGTGGTTTGGACTATCAATTATAAGCCTATGTGAGGAGGAAGACACAGTCATTTCACTGATTGTCACCCGTACCAAGCGGTGACACAAGGAAGTGATCTATCAGTCCATTTCCTGTGACACAGGGAGAAAGATGATGAGGGGGCCGGCGACTCATGCCAAGAACCCGGGAACACACACCCACAGATATAATCTCATACTACCCCCCACCCACACACACACACACATACACACTACATCCTTTAACATCCTTTCTTGCCTCTTTTACATGCTCCAGGGAACACATTTTAATCCACACTCTTAACCTTTCCTGTCCTACCATTTTTCTCCACACCTATTGATTTATACATCCTGACTGGCCCTAAACAGGTGCTTGTGTTATTGATTAAACTTACTTTGTCCAAGAAGTGTTTGCCACCTCTATTTGTTTTTGGGCTGTGCAACAAGACACACTCTTTGTGAATGCAATCTGATGCTATTAGTGTATTGCCAGCTAGTGTTAACAGACACAAATTCAATGAAAGAGTCACGCCGAAGCTCGAGAAGTCCAAATATTAGAGCACTTGCAAATACAATGTTATATGTTTAGATTCAAACTAAAAACGATTTTTAGGGATTTTTTTTTGTTCCTGCATCTTTATTTATTACTACAAAGTCTTTCAAATACATTTGAAATAGGCCTAATTACAACACAAAGGACACGCAAATACTTTATTAAATTTCTAACTTTAAAATGTGACATTGTGGCAATGTTCATTCCTTCATTCACTCATTTATTCATCATCAGATGAATACCTGCTTTTTCCTGATCAGGGTCATGGTGGGCCCAATCTTGGACACCCAGGGCATAATGTGGGAATGCATCCTGGGTGGAACGGCGGTTCATTGAACATCACAATGTACACACACACACATCTCATTTACACAAAACAATTTAGTATAGCCAAATCACCTTTTGCCATGTTTTGGGAGATCGAACAAAACTGGAGAACCCAGAAGAAACTCATAAAGTAACAGGGAGATCTTGTGAAAGTCTAAACAAACCTGAGCTCAGGATGGAACCACGGACCCTGGAGTCATGAGGCAGCAGTGAAAGCACTGCATGTGGCGATATCATATTGTAAAATAGAGCAGAATTGGAACCTCAGTGTGTAACAGTGTGACCTGCTACAATCAACTTCAAAATGACCGTGCACATGAAAATGAAGTTTAAACATATCATATCAGATTAAAAAAAAAAAATCCTTCGTTTGCTTTTTCCTGCAATCGTTTTGGCTTAGAGGTATATATGAAGTCAGTTTCTTGTTAAAAATTACATTTACAGGCGGCTGTGGCTCAGGTGGTAGAGCGGGTTGTCCACTAATCGTAGGGTTGGCGGGTCGATTCCTGGCGAACATGTCTCCACATGCCGAAGTGTCCTTGGGCAAGATACTGAACCCCAAGTTGTTCCTGATGGCAAGTTAGTGCCTTGCATGGCAGTTCTGCTACCACTGGTGTGTGAGTGTGTGTGTGAATGGGTGAATGAGACACTGTGTGAAGCGCTTTGGACAAAAGTGCTATTTAAGTGCAGACCATTTACCATTTACACTATAAGGTCTTAACCTCCTGGCAGAGACAACCAAACTTTGGGGCTCATGCATATTCTCATCCTCATTTATCTTCTTCACAAATTTCCATCTGTTTGAGAATTTAACACTTTTTTTTTACTATGGATTTGGTTGTAATGGTATTTAAACTTCATGGTGAAGTAGAACAAAGCAACATAGTGTGTACATTTTGTATTAGAATTATTATCCATTTTTGTATTATTGACCGTAATTGTGGAGTATATCTGGGGATCATTATTAATAACAGGATCTTGTTATGTTCTCACAGCAGCTTCTTGGAGGACATGTGTGCATGCTTAAATAAAGATATATCTGCGTAGTGGAGAAAATGTACATCATTTCAAGGAAGTGTTGTGTGTATATTGTAGCTTAGGAGAAAGTAAAGTGCAGTCACAGCTACACAATCTACAAAAAGCTCTCTCTCTCTCTCTCTCTCTCTCTCTCTCACTCTCTCTCTCTCTCTCTCTCTCTCTCTCTCTCTTTCTCTCGGTATGGAGCTGTAGAACAGATTGCCCAATCTGACAGTGTGGGCAGTGTAATCTATCTGGCCCTCATTGTGCATCTGACTGGCCGAGGGTTCATTACCATGATCGGTGCTGTAGCTTGCCCTAATATTATCCCACCTCATCTGTAAACAGTGCCATCCATCATACACTTGCCTGCTGCTTATCCAAACAGATAAGGAGTATGTTCTAATAATTTGCTCATCTTGAAAAAAGGAGGCGATGAAGATAATCTTGCTGTGATGTACAGCGATTCCCCCCTCGCCTTCGCTCTCAGAGGAGACAGTCATTATGATCTCGGTGTTAGTTTATTAATGAAACAGGCTGCGATGACACCAGGCAGCAGGGTTATGGATTATAATGGGATCAGCTCATTCATCTGTTGAGTTACAATAAACCAGGCAGGATAAATATTGTAATTCAGATCACTGGTAAGAAGCTTGATGCCACCTCACATTCAGCTCTCTGTAATCTAAACCCTGCCATTATGCAGATTGAAAAAAGCTCGGAAGGCAAGATGAGGCCGTAAGATGTGTTTTTATTTCAAGGGGTGGTTGTGTACACATTTCTCTTTGTGCATATTTGCGTTTATGGTCTCTTAACAGCTTTAAAGCTGTAGGTGGTAGAAAAGACTTCTAAATTGTATATGTGCATTACGGCAGCCACAGCGTGTTTTGTGAAATTTTTATGACTGCTACAGGAGATGTTCTCGGGAACGACACTATTGAAATGTTGCTTGAGAAACAATAATGATCTCCCACAGCTATTTTAACAAAACATGTACGCCTGGAACCTTTACCAACAGAATTATTTTGATATATTTTGGTGTAAGTTGTTTTCTTTTTTTTTCCCAGCTCATTCTATGTGAATGATAGAAGTAGTGTGAATGAGATTTTTATTGTACTACATAACATACTATGGCAAAAAGTATAGAAACAAGGAGTGATTTATTAAAGTTTCTATAATAGAAAAACGCATATTTACATATTTATTAACTCCTACTTTAAGACATTCTGTTAATCATGCTTTCAGGTGCTTCTGTGTGTCACAGTCCGGTGCGTGTAGATCATTGACGATGATGACGATGATGATGATGAAATTCCTTATTTTGCATAAACCTATAAACCTGTTAACTTAATATCTTTTGCAAAAATAATATATTTACAGTTTATTTAAAAATGTTAGTGCTGCTTCCAGATGTTTGTTTTGCAGTGTACTTCTACTATACTATCTAAAGTTAGAAACATAATTTCTACATTTCTAAACTTCCATCCATCCACACAGTGTTGTGGGGATCCTGGAGACTATCCCAGGGAACTTGAGGCACAAGGCAAGGGACATCCTGGATTGAATGCCAGCCCATCACAGGGCACACTCACACACACACACTCACATACTATGGACAATCTGGAAGTCCCAACCAGCCTACAATGCATGTCTTTGGACTGGGGGAGGAAACGGAGAACGTGCAAACTCCACACACACAGGGCTAACGTGCTAATGACTAAGGCAATGTATACAGAATGTAGTTTCTGACTCACTGCTATATAGAGGTCTGTTTCCCACTGATTTGATTTAGATTTTCAATCTGATGTGCTGTGAAGCTGAAGATATGCAAGCACATCCCAATTCACAAATTAAGCTTCTATGGGAGCTTCTGAGTGTGATGGCTTTGCAGGTTGCCATGTTTTCAGTTTTTCTTCTTGTGTAGTGCTCTCTTGGCAGAAGGTTTGTTTTATAGCTTCTAAACAATCCCTGTTCAATTAAGCACTTATTTTAAGGCAATAAAAATGTAGCGTAGAGTAATACAATAAAAAAGAATGTAAATACAATACTAAAATGCTACAATATGATCTACAATAATTTATTACTTACGCCGCAGATACTCCCTGGATACTGCTTCAAATTTATACATTTACATTTACATTTGTCTGATGCTTTTACCTAAAGTGGTTTACAACTGAGACAGGATGCAACTGAGCAAATGAGGATTAAAGTGCTTTCTCAAGGACCCAAAAGTGGAAGCTTGGCAATGCCAGGATGTGAACTCGCCAATCAGTAGTCCAGGGAAGCTATATATACTGTATAGACATGTTCTTCATGTGGGTTTCCTCAGGGTTCTCCGGTTTTTTCACACCTCATGCTGTAGGTGGATTGGTTATTCTAAATTACCCCGAGATGTGAACGTGTGGGTGCATAGTGCTATGTGATGGAATGTTCTTATGGACCAATGTGACCCTGATCAGGATAAAGTGCTTGCTGAAAAGGAATGATGTTTATTTTATTTTTTTTGCATAGAATTTAATTAAATCCCAATGTCCATTTGTTTATTGTACTAAATATATATATTTGGGATCTGTGTTATATATAATAGATATATATTTCCACCTTCTATCTCTAATGGAATCCCCTTTTAATCCACTACAAGTCCTATGTGGGTTTCTTGGTTCCGGCATATGACCAGAAAAGAGTTCAGAGTTCACTCTGATCAATTAAAGATGCCTCTTTGTGCAGGGATCCAAAATCAAAAATGTTTTCTTATCAGTGAAAAACACATCTATCTGTATGGCAGCAAATAAATAAACATTAGGCTTTCGGTGTTGTCTATACAATTGAATTGACGTGATCTTGGTCTTCAGAGTTCTCCACCTTCTGTCTTCTTCGAACGGCAAACAGTCACATTTGCAATGTAAATGGCCGCGCTCTGGGTATTGAATTGTTTCTGTTTCTGTTGCAGCCATGTAAAGGTAATGGGTAGTGAAAACACAAGGTATACCAAGATGCTGCTGCTGTAACAACAGTATTTATATGCTATTAACAATCTGTGGTAGAATTGGGAGCACACACACACACACACACACACACACACACACATTTACTCTGTTTACTCACTTTTCAACATTGTTCTGATAATGTTTACATCAAACGCTAATATTTCTATTTATTCCCTCTGGAAAAGCCTTAAATGATCAGTGAAGAAACAGTGTAGAAATGCTCCAAAATGGGGGGGGGGGGGGGGGGGGGGAAGGATCATTAACCATCAAACTGCTTTTGAATTTTGAATCACAATACTATGTTTCGAAGTGTTGAAGCTATTCATATATTCTCCCTAAACTTTGTTTGCTCTTTTGCTTAGGTGAAATGAACGAGCCAGGATTTTTTTATAGCCATTCCCTGGAACAAACCCAGAGAATATGTTCTAAGTAATATCTAATTATGGTCTGTATCATCTCTGTATTAATGTAGCATAAGGAACTAATGAAAATGTAGTTTTATAAATATGAAAGAGCCCAAGTCACTATGTTATAGAGGAAGGGAGAAAAACAGGAGCCACAATGCTGAGCGATGAAGACGAAGCCCTGAAGAAAAGAATGTTCCCCCGCAGAAAATTGGTTTAATTAATAGCACATTTTACATAATGATTACAGTGTAATTGCGCCGACTAGCAGAGTGTCATTAAATATATCCTTGCTCCTTTACAACACCCTCTGGCGAAAAATAATGAGTTACATTGGAAATCACTATGCAACAGGTTCATAAATAACATTTAAGCCCATACAAGGCAAGTACTTATAAATAATAAATATTTGCCTTTTGTAATTGAACAAAAAATGACTGCCTCTTCTCTTTCCAACGCATGCCGTTTTGTCCTGTTATGACCGTAGAAAGGAGAATTTGATCATTTTTTTCCTCCCCTCGTAAGTGGTGAATAATTTATTTCGTGGCTAATAGTCAACACTGTCGATGCAGGGTGTTTAAAATATACCAGTGTCCAGATAAATGTCATGACGGTGGGGGAAGTGATTATTCCCTGCTTCCAGATATTTTGTTGGATGCAGGCCCTGTATACCCTGCAATAAATCACCTTCTTCCAATTACCTGCCTCCATAAAACAAGCCTGTATTCAAATCAGGCCTAAACCTGAGCCCAGAGACCAAGCGCAATGCAGTTATATCTGTCAGAGGAGGGGATAATGGAGAGCGTGCTGCCTCCAGGGCCGTCTCATCTCAGGATGTAGTAGAGTATAAAGGTGGAGGGTGCAGCTGGCATGGATTTGGGTAGGAGCGTTGGTGTTACTTGTTAATGGGAATAAGATTTTCATGTCCCAGTAGCTGTTTAGGGACTTTTAGTCTAACTGCACATGTTGAAAGTGGTGAACAATATTAGGGTGATTCCAAGATCGGGGTGCCATTTCTATCCAAATGATAGTACAATTACATATATATGTGTTAAGTAAAGGTAGGAAAGTAAGGTGTTAAGTAAAGACATTTTAAACACAGGCAAAGTGTCTTTTACAACAACATACCTATGTGCATGTCACATAAAACATACTTCAAACATTTATAAAACTTAGAAAACAGTCTTCCAGCCCGCTATAACTCAGCTTTATCATGAAATATAATTGTTAAAATATTTTTTTTAAATATAATAATTTTTTCCAGTAATGCCTGAAACGAATGCTTGAAACATCATTTTCCATGATTCATCCATTATAAGTTACATTTTAGTGTTCTCTTAACCTTGTTACCTGAACCCATTCACCCCTATGAACTGTCTGGAATATTCCACAAGTCACATGATCAAGGACGTTGCATCATCCGAATTTCCTGAAGATCATCGGAAGAAGAAAATGACATTATCGCATTCGTTTTCTTTATTCTATCTTTACTGATTATGTCACTTTGAAAAGACAAACCTGTAAATTTTCCCAAATTATAGATTAAAGGTAAATTATTCGTTTATAACATTCATTTCAAGTAAATCATTAGAATGTCCTTAAAGTCATGGGTGCTAGTTAACTACATTTTGTGCATTTGCTGTTTCTATGCTAAAAGGCGCAGCCCTGTTACTCATTTAGGAACAAAATACAGCTTTTATCGGCAAATAAACCTGTTTAAAAACCCGCTGTCCGAGACGACATTTTTTATGGTTATATGCACGTTTTCTTAGGTTCAATGTGAAAATGGTAAATAAATACATTTAAAATGATTCATTTCTAAGCGTTACAATGGCTAAATCAAAGAATTACACATCAACTAATATATCTGATTTCTTTGGAGTTTAATATTAGTAACATATCAAACATGTGAGATGCTATTCTATGCTAATTTACTATAATTCATATAGTTAATAACTGAAATATTTTCCATCATGTTGTGTTACTAATCAGGTATATTATGACATAATGACATCAGTAAGCACTTACACATCTATGTTGAATAGCACCATGGCTTTATGGATATACTATAATATATATGCTTATAAGATGATATGAGTAGTGCATGCATGTGAGGAAAAGAGGAGGTATTTCTTCTCCACTCATCTCTCCCTGTGACGCAGTGTGCTGATGAATGTCTGACAGGAATGTATTATCATCACTTATGCAGATCCTTTCCCTGCGATGCTATTGTGATCAGCTGTGCCTTGCAGCACTGGATACAAATGCTCAATGTTCTCTGGCTCCTAGATGCAGGAGGAACATATTACAGTGCATACCTCATATAGTCCTGCACCTCGCTACACACACATTTCATGCACACACACACACACACACACACACACACATACACACACAGGTCAGATTGCATTTATGCAGAGTTCATCAATAATGCTAGGTACCACTCAGGGTAGAGGCCTGCTCAGGGATCGAAAGTTGTCACAGGCTCGGGCACACCATCTCACACTCTGGTGTTCATGCTCGGCCACAATCACGTCCTAATCTCACTATATATTAGAGGCTGACGTGCTATTCCCTTACACCTCCGTTCCCATCATCACGTGCAGTAATCACCACAGAGGCGCTCGACCTTTGCCAAAAATGTATAAATAATTTTCATTCAAACATATTAGCAGTCAAAATACAGGAATCCATCACAATGCTGTGTGTGAGCACTTCCTGAGAAGCAATCAAAGCCGCATGGATGTGTGTTCTTTGTCTTTCTTGGCTGGGAGAAAAGGCGCACATCACCTGCGCAGTACTCTTTTACATAATGGCCTTCTTCCTCTCCTCCAGCACAAACGGACAGCGCTATGAAACCTTCGCCGGCAATCCATTACATTTACCAAGCCCAAGCTCCTTGTTCTTTAATCTAATGCTTCGCAGGGAAAGGGATCAGGACGGGGCTTTAAAGACCTTTTTATGAAGGCAAGCATGCAGGGCTCCATCTATCTTTGCCAAGAGGCTCCGACACATTTATGTTCCATGGACAGGTTATGTGCCGCCATCTTAAAGAGCAAAAACTTGCCATTTTTACCTCATTGGCAAAGAGGTGACTAGGAGAGAGGGGCCATCTGCCAAGGCCACAGAGTAAATGCAAGGCTGACCAACCACATGACCAAGTCTAATTAACCATAACTTAACTCAGCATTGTGAAATATTATAATTGTTAAGTACTTTCATCATGGCCTCTTTAATATTATATATATTAACATAATATAATATAATCATATTACAATGTTGTACAATATAAAAATTAATAATGATATCATATTGCTCGGCATCACAATAGAATATAACATAAATAAGTGCAATAAAATAAAATTTATATTTAATTTAATTATATATCATTTATATTTAATTTTTATATTATATATTTATAAATAACATTAATGTTTTATACATATACATATGCTATATATATATATATGTTATATATATATATATATATATGTATATATATACAACATTAATGTTATTTATATACAGTATATGCAATGTGTATATATATATATATATATATATATATATATATATATATATATATATATATATATATGTTTATACACATTGTCAGAATTTTATTGTCTTTGAATTAACATAATGTAGTATTTCGTTGTTGTATTTTTCTCCATTTTGCACAATTTTAATAGAAATAGGTAAAGAAAAG
The DNA here is from genome assembly GCF_023375685.1 of Ictalurus furcatus. Taxonomy (NCBI): domain Eukaryota; kingdom Metazoa; phylum Chordata; class Actinopteri; order Siluriformes; family Ictaluridae; genus Ictalurus; species Ictalurus furcatus. The sequence continues at coordinate 8,601,490 of NC_071265.1, read as the reverse complement.
AAATCTTTCAGCCATGCAGCAATTTTAAGAAGAAAATGTGAATGCTATTTGTATGGCTTGAATTCTCTCTCTCTCTCTCTCTCTCTCTCTCTCTCTCTCTCTCTCTCTCTCTCTCTGCTTGGAAGCTACCCAAGCTTGACAGGACATGGACTGCAGTTTTATGTCAGCTCGTTTATCTGCAGTTGATATTTTCTATGACCGCACTGTCTCTTTCAAGAACCTTCAGAAATACACTGGCAGTAAAAGCAGCCACCTCTTGTCCAGAGTGTACTCCAAATATGCTAATGTTTTTCTAACTGCCTGGGCCATAAGTTGACAGATATACATGTTTTGGCCTCAGCTTCACATCCTTAAATTCATTTAATCCAGGCTCTTTTCCATCCTGTAATGTGCAAGTCACCATCATGTCGACTGGGTGCGCTGTAAAACATGAGTGATGATGAACTGTCGAGGATGAGTGACAAAAATGATTCCAAGGATGCCCGTGGTGAGAGCAATAAAGGATACTGAGGCAAAGCAAGCTCACACTTCATAACATCCCTTATTACAATCTGGAGCATTTTACTTTCCATATTTTGACGACTTTTGTAATAAAAACCAATACTTTCGTGTTGGGTTTGGTAATTTAAAGAATAATAATGGCCCTTGTTCTCGTCTCGACTTTATTTTGCTATTAATGCTTTCATGCTTCTGTATTTAATGTGTCTACTGTATAATCCTGTGTCCAGATAAATCATAATGTAATAAATACACCCGGAATTAATACACTTAGAACAAATTCACAGTACAATTCTGAATGTCAGAATGAAAACACATTTTTTAAAACACACACACACACACACACACACACACACACACACACACACATGAAAAAACATCCTACTTAAATATAATTATATCAAGTAACTGATACAGAACTGATTAGTTTATCATTGCAGTGTAAAACATCAATTTATATTGTACACATTACACATAACACTTATATACAATCTAATGCAAATGAAGAGTTAGTGCTATTGTGTGTTCAATTTCTAGAGCATTTTTCATTTTATTCCATATTTTGATGACTTTTATAATAAAAATCAATGCTTTCATGTTGGGTTTGGTAATTTAAAGAATAATCATGTCCCTTGCTCTCATCTCAACTTTATTTTGCTACTGCTGCGTTCATGCTTGAGTATTTAATGTGTATAATCCTGCTATTAATGTGTCCAGCTTCTGCAGAATACAATGTATAAATACAAATCTGAACAAATAGTGTAAAAACTGAAACCCACTGGCAAGACAAGACAAATATAGAGAATTATCTGATTAAATAAGTATTATACCAATTGTGTCAAATTAAAATGTCTTGATTATAGTCAATATTAGTCATGATTTCCTGTCATAAGTCTAATTTAAACCAAATATAAGACTACTTACTTACTTACTTACTTACAAATTAAAATTTTGATATGGTCTTGTTCTGTTGGCGGATAATTTTGCTAATTGTATACATTATTATTTTTATTTTTTTAGAAAGAAGCAAAATTATCTGCCAAAGGAATAAAAAAAAAATATGTAAAGATTGAAATTAGTATCAAAATGTCTAGAAATAGGTTTAATAATCTCATATAATATGGGATACGATAATCAGTAGAACTTACTGTACAGATTTGACTATATTCTATATATTTTCACTTGCTAAGATGTCAGTTTTGCAGCGTTCTTCTAGTTGCGGTTAAATGTTTACATCCTACATTTATGGAAAACAAATTTACAGTGAACCAGCTGTGCATACAAAAATCATATTGCATATTAAACACACAGTATAGAATATTAAGCATATTATTTATCACTGTCCTCCAGTGCATATTTTGGTCAAGGCTAAATGTTTGAGCAGATGCACATAGAGATGCAGTGGGGAAAATGGCTGACTCTAGGCCAACTGTGTGCACTCTGCGAAAGTGTTTATTAAATTGCAAATCAGGACGAGAGCAAATTGAAAAACCCATGCTCTTGTCATATCAGTTCAGTCCCTATGCAACTCCCCCTTACACACACACACACACACACACACACACACACACACACACACTCACTGCCCCTTCCAAGTGTACTAGGGCACTTAGGAATTATAGCTCACTGAAGTGCAATGGCAAAACCTGCGAGATTCATAGACAGTGCGAATGATGAAGTCCAGTCTGGGAGAAGTGCTACCAGTGCAATAACAGCCTCGGAGGGTCACAATAAAGTTTAGTTTAATGACAAGAACAAATAACTCCAGCATTTGGCTGGGGTGCTGAACCCTGCATGGAGGGAGATCACATCTGATATATCAGCGGGCAACTAGCCGTGACTACTGGCCGATTGTCCTGGCCTGCGTTCACCGAGGGCCCCCGGTGATACATGTGGCCGCCGTGGCAGGTGTCCATTTTATAGAGTTATTCGGTGGACAAGGCTGGGTGCTCGGTCAGGTGGCCAGACCCTGGATTATTGTTCCTGCACAGCTGATGCATCCCAAGCCCCCCTTCCTGAGCCCTCCCTGGCCCGAAACTCTGACTCTCATACCAGCATTGTTAGTATCGCTGTCTCTAAGAGTCTGCACTACAGAAATAACAAACCTGTCAGGCCTGGACACGATCCCATTGGCTGGGGCAAATTTGAGTTCTATAAAGCACATATTCATAAATCATTATAACTGGGATTACAGTTCTCTGTAAATTAGTAATCTAAGCATTTTTATAAACTCTAATAATGGCCTATACTGTGCTATATGCGCTGAGTGAAATTTACCGATGTTGTTTTTAGACACCTGTTATGTTTCACACATAGTAAACTTTTCACATATATTACTAATAATTTTTCACATGGATTCATTTTCACATGTGATTTTGTTACACGTGCTTCATTTATTTCCACGTGATGTTTCATGTTTGATTTATATTCATCTGACTTTTCACATGATTCATTTATTTTTGGTATGGTATTTTTTCCCACGGGATTCATTTTCACATGTGATTTTGTTACATGCATTTATTTTACATGATTTTTCACGATTAGTTAATTTTCACGTGATTTTTTTACACGAGTCATTTATATTCACGGGACTTCATTTATTGTCACGTGATTTCTTTACACGAGTCATTTATATTCTGCGACTTTTCAAGAGTCATTTGTTTTCCCATGATTTTTCACAAGATCTGTTTATTTTCACGTGATTTTCAGACATCATATATATTCACATGACTTCATTTATTTTCACGTGATTTTTTTACACGAGTCATTTATATTCATGCGACTTTTCTCGAGTCATTTATTTTTACACCTTTTTTTTTTTTACACAGGATTCATTTTCACACGTGATTTTGTTACACGGTTCATTTCTTTTCATGTGATTTTTTTTTTACAATTCATTTATTTTCACAGAACTTTTTACACTTTATTTTCATGCAATTATTTATACGTGATTTGTTTATTTTCACATTTTATTGGTAGGAATGTAGGACATATGGTTTTATTTGAAAGTGATTTTATCCCATGATTCATGTATTTTTGTGTGTGATCGTGTCTGTTTGCTTACACAAATTTTATAATCAAGTGTTGTGTTCTATTTTATACAGGTTATAATCATGCCGTAAAACATTATAATGCCATGTGCTGTATTGAACAACTAATAATGCCCTCCGAATAATTATAACGCAACTGTAACAAATATAAAAATAGTTTCTCCCCAGTTTAGTCTTGCTAAATTCCACAAACTAGCTAACACTCCTCTACACCCGCCAGCAACCAACCAGAGAGGCTGAAGACAAACATGTGCTTCCTCAGGGAATGTGAAGTCAACCTCTGCGTCTTTTTCGAAATGTTGCTCAGGCAACGTCACAGAGCAGCGTAACACACTCAGGGGAAAGTGCTATCTACCCACTTCCACATACATGAGCAATTAGCTAGTGTCACTCTGACTGAAAGAAGGGAAAGAGAGAAAGTATTGCCATCCCACACAACCAGACAGCACGGCTAATTACTCAATTGTGACATTTTAAGTGTTAATGGATATGACATTTGCTTTATAATTATTCATATGTGTTTATTACTTATAAAGTTTGTGCAGAACAGCACACAGCATTATGAACAATAGTGACACTTGCATTGCAGCATGATTAGAAGTTATCAAGGGATAGCACTTTATAAGGCTTTCACATGTTTGTAAAAATGGTTACAAGAAATCATTACTAACTTACAAAGTATTATCAGCACAGTTATGGACTTCATAGAAGGTTTTCCATTATTCCACTTACCTAAATAAAACGGGTAAAAAGTTTCAGTACAGATACAGATGATTTGGTAACACTTTACACTAACAGTACATGAATAATCATGCACTAATCCCTGACAAATAAACTGTACGTTAGTACATGTTTGTTATTTAATGTATTAATGAATACGTAGGCGTAAACTAAATCAGACATGCTCTATAAAAAAGAATATGAATTAAACCTGCATCATTTCAAATTGTTTATATAATTTGCCATATGCAACTGCATACACAAACATCATTGGATTTCTCTGGATTACTTGACGCACTAATAATAAGCACCAATCATTTCATCTCAACCCATATTGCGTCACTCGCCATCCATTTCTCTTCAAATCCCACTGTAGTACTAGTACGTGCTCTGGGTGGCTCGGGCCCGGGGCATTGCTCGTTTGCCCACATTTATTGCCCACATTTAATCATTTAGCATTTAAAACCAGTGTTCTGTAAGATTATTTCCGGTGTTTTAGTCTTAGATTTCACTGTGTTTATTTTGATTGCTTTACTGCGTCTATGTTCATCGGATCTCCCGGCTTTTAATCGTTATGAACATCCATTTCTCTCTTGTGTTCTTGCTCTTGTGAATCTTGGTCCACTGAGGATCAACTTTTTTGATTTTTGTGTACGCAGCTGCATACGGCAAATTCTAAAAACAATTTGAAATTATGCAGGTTAAATTATCCAGCATGGACCTCGAAATTTAAAGGATCTGGAGAGATTCTGTATGGAGGAATGGTCTCAGATCCCTTACCATGTATTCTCCAACCTCATCAGGCATTATAGGAGAAGACTCAGAGCTGATATCTTGGCGGCAGCAAGATACTATGACTAAGCGGGTGCCAATAATTATGGCATACCTATATTTAACAAAGATATTTTGTGTTATGTTTGCAATTGTTTGGTATCCATGAGAGCAGAGTATTTCTGTGAATTTGTTTAACAAAAGATCAAAAGGTTAAATAATAAAGACAATTTTTCACAGCTTTCTATGCTCATATTCACCAAGGGTGCCAATATTAGTGGAGGGCACTGTACATAAGGTGGTCATTATTCACGCATTCATAAGACTCATGTCACAGTTAAGGTTAGCTCTTCATTAGTTCGTGATTAGTACATGCCTTAACTCATCATTAGTTCATATTTAAGTAAGTATTAATTCAGGTATTAATGCATGATTATTGTTTCTGATGATTTTGCCAATACAACTAATACATTTTTTCAATTTTCTCATGTCTGTGTAAATGTTTCAGCTGTTATCTCTATTTCATCTCATTGTATATATTTGTATGAATTTGTATGATTGTGTGCATATATTTCTGCTCACATACGTAGGCTGTGAGCAGGCTAGCCTATTCTAATCGCTCAGCCGCACAAGAACCAGCATCCATTCTTCATAAAGATCAGCCATCTTGCAAGTCCAACTTCTCCTCTGCCATCAGTGTGGACGGGGAAAAGTTGTTTATAGCAAACACAGAGTTCTAATAATGAACATCTGCTCATATATTGTTAGATTTTAGCACACACAATGTCTGTTGAGGCAGATGCTAATTACTCAACAGCAAATCTGTTTAGTGACCCTCTTACCCTCACGTATTTGTTGCCACATTTTCAGTTTACACGCGCTTCAAAGATCCATTTAGTCACTCCATTGTCCAGGTTGGCCTGCATGCAAATCCTTTTCAGGATTCATTGCTTGAGAAGAAAAGGAAATACAAAAGGAAGACAAGTGTTGACAAATGATCCTCCCTCAAAGTATGGTATGATAAACTGATGCCATGAGCACAATGTGTGAGGAAAAGTGGGTTGGCTTCCCATTAAAAATCAAACAAAGATCTGCGATTATTTAGAGCTGTCACTACATTGTTAGCATTTTAAAAGACATTAGCATGCATGACGCTAGTCATGAATTTATATTTCGTTGAAATTTTTTCATCCGGTCAGTAACAAAAAGGAGCCCTTGATATGATTTTATGTTATTTGCAAACTGATCTGGCATAATATGGGAGCTAGGAGGGCAGTTGATAACCTTGGCATGTAAGTACAGATAAAATGTTATGCTAATACTTGACAAGTTGGGGTAATACAGTGCCTCGGGGGACTGTTCCTCAGAGCCTGATTAGCGATCAGTGTTATAATTAAGAGTCACTTTGACACGGGCGGCGTTCCAAAAAATCCCACTCGACTGCAATCTCCCCTCCTGTCCTAACTCACCCTCCCTCGGTTCCCCTGGCTCTCCTCTCAAAAGACCCTTGAGGCCACTTCACAAGGCTGTTTATGGCACTACCCCATTATTTCCCAACAAAAGCCAGCAGGGCCACCCAAGCCCGAGCCAGCTGTGATGAGAGGTCCGCTGTCGAGATCTGCACCGTCTCTCCACTGACGATAAAAAGCAACTTGAGTTTAAACAAAAAAAGTTACACCATATTTGCTCAAACTAACTATGATGAAAGGCAATGAAGACAAGGGCTTCTCATGTAGGTATCAATATAAATATTACTGGAAGGTCAATTAATATGTAAATTAACTCCTCCATTTAATTAGCTATTTAACTATTTTCTGAGGCATGGACATATTAAATCATGCTTAAAGACCTCTCTAACTAGCCTCTTGACAATAGTGCTAGGGAGTCGCAGGATCATAAAGCACCGGCTTGACCTATAAAGAGCCCCGAGTCTGCTAATTCCATCCCAGGCTAATTTTATTACTTGCATAAAATAACCATAGTGCTGCTTTGTGGCTGTAAAGAGGATATGGGTGATAAAACTAGCTGGGGGAAGCATCTGAAAATCTCCTCTTTACTAGTGTCCTCATTTATTATTCTATTATTCTTTGCCAGGTACCAAGCCTGTGTGAAAGACAAATGACCTTATTATATTAAATAATTTGTGAGGATATTAACAGTTAATCACACATAAACATCATTTAAAAGGTATTGATTTTGCCGCACTCTCAACAGCTTGTAAAATTTATGCCCAATAACAAGATAATAGATAATCAGCATGTTCGGGACAGTCATGTAGGGGACAAAGAGAAGGTGAGCAGTAATACCTGATGTGACCTCTGTCGGTGACCTCAGGCTCTCATGCTAGTGTGCTTCTGTGTTTGATCATTAAACTATGTGTCTTTTATTGTTTAGTTTTGAAATACAGTTCTTGCCTTGTGTGCATTTCAGTGATTTTAATAAAATGAGTAGGTAATGAATGCATGCACATAAACTGTGAATACGCATTCGTCCTTGTTTCTATACCTGTCAACGTTACACTTATTTTAGCATTAGTAATTAGTTTTATGGCATGTTATGGTAGATCGTTGTTTATAGAATATACACTGTATGGCCAAAAGTGTGTGGACACCTGACCATCACACCCATATGTGGTTCTTCCACAAACTGTTGCCACAAAGGATAAACTGGATCATTGACTGCACCTCAGGCCTCCTCACCCAACATCATCTGAGATCATTGGATCTCACTAATGTTCTTGTGGCCGAATGATCACAAATCCCCACAGCCACGCTCCAAAATCTACCGGAAAGCCATCCCAGAGGAGTTGCGGTTATTTTAACAGCAAAGGCAAACTAAGTCTGGAATGGGATGCTCAAAAAAATGCATATGGGTGAGATGGTCAGGAGTCCACAAACATTTGGCCATATAGTGTATATCTACAGGGCTATAAGAGTTTATTTGTTTTTGGGGGACCATTAAAAATATATATTTTTTTTACTTCATACATATTTGCATAAAGGTTAACATAAAGGGGAGTATGGATGACTGGTGGTTGTAGGACGTAACAGACAGAATAGTCGATGAGATAGAACAATAGACAAGACAAGATATGGATATGGTACTTATCAGGACGGTGGGTTGAGGAAGTGCATGGGGGGTGTGGGAGGGGTGTGCAAATTGAGTAAATTAATATGTTTATAACCACCTTTGGTTTCTGTGTCTGTTGCATGTATGTGTGTGCAATTTATTTGCGTGTGTTTGTGAGCATTATACTTGAGATGTGTGGTATGGCTTTGATTATATGGTTTGTCTGTAGGAACTGTATTGTTAGCTATTGCAAGGTGATTCCCTGGTGTATGTAGGTGATGAGTAGTGTCCAAATAGAGTTAAATGTGGTAGTTTTATTTTTTATTTAAATTTTTTTCCATATATTTTTATTGAGAAAGAAAACATACTTCCTGTCACATAGATACAATACAATTCACCATTTCTTGTTATATATAAATGTGTGTGTATATATATATATATATATATATATATATATATATATATATATATATATATATATATATATATAACAAAAAAACATAAAGCACTGAAATCAGAGTGTAGAAAAGAAAAACAAAATTAAAGAGTACAATCAACCCCAACCCCCACACCCGGCTCATCATGGTTAGCTAAAATCTATATCTGTTTTATTTATATACTGTAAAATCTAACAACAAGCAAAAAATTCAAGTGGGAAGTGCCTGTAACTCCATAAAATATTAAATAAAGGGTTGTCATTTATAGAATAACTTGACAGTACATCCCCTCATCGTATATTTTATTTTCTCGAGTTTAAAAAAAAAACAAACAAAAAAAACATAATGACTTTAGGCCACTGGGAGATGGATGGATATTTAGCAGACTTCCAATCCAACAGTAGGGAGCATCTTGCTATTAAGGATGTGGAAGTGATAAGATATTTTTATACAGAGCTTAATGGAACTGAGGCATCAGGAATCCCAAATGTAGCAATCAATGGGCAAGGTTTTAAATCTACTCTGAGAATAGTGGACATGATAGTAAAGAAACCAGTCCAAAAACCATAGAGATCAGGGCAAAAGAAAAACATATGGCCAAGATGACAAGGAGAGCCATGGCATTTATGGTAGTTTTATTTTTGATTGAGGCAGAGAGGTTTTCCATTGGTATGTAGTTGATTATTAGGTTTTTCCAATGTGTGATATTAATGTTATTCTTCGATTTCAAGTTTGTTAGTATGGTTTTCTTGTTGACGGTTAGTGCTGTAAGAAGGACTGTTGTGTTTTCCTTTGTGATGTTGATACCAGATATAATTCCTAGTAAGCATAGTGAAGGGGAGAGTGAGATGGTGCTAGTTAAAAAACAAGATATTTCATCAGTGATTTGTTTCCAGACGTGCCTGATTGGTGTGCAGTCCCATATGGCATGTATGTAATCGTCTGATGTATTTCGTGTGCACTGCGCACAGATGCCAGATTCCCAGTAGCCCATTCTATATATCCTACAACCTGTGAACTGAATTCTATAGATTATTTTGTCTTGTATCAGGTGCAGACTAGAGTTATTAGCTATGAGGGACATGTTCTGTAAGATTTGTGGCAAAAAAAATCTTCCCATTTTTAACGTGGTAAGGTAATTGAAGAGTTGGATTTGGATATTATTTTATATATTTTGGATAAGACTTTAGTTGGGGGTGAGATATTCAGAAGTTCTGATACTAATGGGGGGCTATAGGGCTACACGTATTGACACTGGGTTATGTATTAGGAGGTACAGATAAAACTAGCCACCTGATTAAATAATACCTTTATAATTTTTTTTTTTTTAATGAAAGTCATTTGCATAAAATGATTCCACTAAAACAAAAGAGTGAAACAGTTTAAAACACAGTGCTGTTGAATTCTCAAATCTCATTGGTCAGAAGGTGTTAGTTAATTTTCTATAATAGCAGCTCTGACGATAGTTCCGGCTTTAATTCAAATCACAGGTTTATATCAATGCACTCATTTTAATATATCATCATTTGAATAGTAACTTACACAGGGACTTGCATGGCAGAAGCTGCACCAAAGGCAAATAATAACAGGATTAAATAAATGTAAAAATATAAACTGTAATAAAACTGTTTGGTTTTTTTAAAACAAAGAAAGCATATAATTGTTTATATGATGACATTTTCTGTGCGGAGATGTTTATTTAACATTTTTGGAAGGAGTCTGCTTTGCTTTGCAGCAGTTTTCCACCACAGGAAAGTCTTCGGGGCAGACGGCTTTCCGGTTTCTTGGTAACATTGCTTCTGAGAAACAAGAATAGAGAGGCTGGTGAGGGAATGACTGTTTATATGTGCTATAACATGAGTGATAACAGGAATTAAGGTGTCTTGCAGATATTTGTTCCACAATAGTTATTGGATAAAATAAAAGCCGTGATGTTCAATTAAAAACTAGACACGGTAATCAAAACATTCCTTTGACATAAGAGGAATAAAACACTTTGAGGAGGGCCTTAATAGGAAAATAATCAAATTCAGGGTGTAAAAGTAACTCCGCTGTGTTGAGCCGCATCACAGCACCCCATCGTTGATTATATTCCTATTCCTTTGTTTTTTATTCCTTACATAATACAGTACATTTTTTTTCCCACATACTGTATAATTTCAGTTTTATGGTATTTCATTTGTTTTCTTTTCTTTCCTTTATTTACTTCATTCATATTTGCAGATGTACTTTGTATTTAAGGGTTAGCATGGGTGAGAGGTGGGTGTAGGACGTACCAGACAGCACAGCTGACAAGACAAGACAAGGCAAGACAGCAGATGTGACATGGACATGGTACTTATCATATGTAGGTATCATTTCAGTTGGTATGGTATTTAACAGCTTGAGCCTTACATTAAAGCCTTGCAGCTTTTCTATTAAATGCAGACAGACCACATAACCACATAACCAACCAAACTTAGCTCCTTCTGTCAATCAGAAAGCACTGCACTTTTGAATAAACACTTCATCTGGACTGTATTGTGGCCTACCAGGTGGAAAAATACATCTAACATAACCTCAGAGAAAGTGGAGAGATCTGAACTTTTTTCCATATTTATATGATAGGATGATGACAGAAGAAACTGGTCCATATGCACAGACTGAGGCTTGGTAGTTTGACTGACTCTCTAGTTGCACAGAAACTGCTTCTACCTCAGTTAAAGAACTGAAAGCAGTGAGGCGAATTCATCTAAACCAGCTGCATGGCTATGTAATGGGGGTTAAGGTAATTCAATTATCAATTTTACAGCACCAACAGCTGGTGGCTGCATTAAATAAAATAGAGGTGTTGCTGTCTATCCAATGTAATGTTCTGTATCTGGCATAATGCGTTCAGTATTACTTTCAAATGTAGAATAATTAGAATGACTATATGTTTATGTCTACAGTACTAGGTGTAATTTCACTATGTATGTGATATAATTTATGTGCTGCCACACCTTTACTTTTGTGTGTGTGTGTGTGTGTGTGTGTGTGTGTGTGTGTGTGTGTGTGAATAGACTCACACTTTAAAGCTGACACAGGCCTGGCTGATTGATTATGACAGCACTATCTTTTATTAAAATTCTATCTTAGAGGTAAAAAATCTAGGACTTTGGCTGGATTAATATAGCAGATTTATTATTTTAGCACCTCGAGATCTGGGTAATCATGGGAGGCTCTGTGTATGTGACAGTTAGGAAGAAGACACTGCTTTTCATTTATCTGTGCTGTCAGAATTTTTATTAAATAGCTAACTGAAAATTGGCTTATACTTAAATATCAGGCAAATACTGTAATTTCTTCCTGTGCATATACAAATACATTTGACTGGTTTGAGAGGATCGTTATGATAATGCTATTATCAACAATGCAAAACAAGTCATATTAGCAAGTGAAAATATCTTGAATATAGTCAAATTTACCTAGCATTTCTTATTATAAGATTACAATAAACCAAATATAAGATAATTAAACCTATTTCTAGATGTTATTACTTATTTCAAGTGTGTAGTTTCTTATTCTATTGGCAGATCATTTTGCTTCTTTCTAGAAATAAATGCTTAAAACTAGCAATATTAGCTGACAATAGAACAAGACTATTTCAAGCTTGAAACGAGTACAAATGGCTTAAAATAGGTTTAATAATCTTATAATTGATTTATTGTGATCTTATAATAAGAAACACTAGATAAAGTTGACTATGTTTGAGGAATTTCCACTTGCTAAGCAGTGAAAAGACTCACAGCAAGAGCTAAGACATGCTAACATTGAAGTGTTCTTCAGAGAAAAAAAAACAGGTAGAGCTGAGTGTCACACATACTTACGAGAAACCAACCAATACATTTAATCGGATTTTGACGTAAGTGGCTGATGTTGAAAAATACTGAATTGGTCATGTTTGAAATTCAATTCAGTTTTATTTGTATAGCACTTTTAACAATAGACATTGTCCCAAAGCAGCTTTACAGAAATATATAAATTCTGGAGATATATTTTAAATGTATGAATTTATCCCTAATGAGCAAGCCAGAGGCGATGGTGGCAAGGAAAAACTCCCTGAGACACTATGAGGAAGAAACACTGAGAGGAATCAGACTCAAAAGGGAACCTATCCTCATCTGGCTGACACTGGATAGTGCAATTATAAATAATTAACTTCTATAAATATGCTAAACAGTATTTAAAAGTACATACTACATGCTCAAATGGTACAGTTGTGTATCCAGGAAAACTCATTACAGTTTTTACATGAAGTCTGTTTTGTTGAACTTCTCCACTGTTCACTAATGGAGACTTGAGTGCAAAACTGTTTGTCAATTGCAGTCCTGAAGCTATCATCTCAATTATAGTCTCAGCCATCATAGCATAACTGTTCATATGAATTGAGGTCCAAAGCCATCTTTATGGTTTTTAAGTGGTTCCATCCTCAGCAATCTCAATGATCTCAATGATCCACCATGTGGGGCCATCCTCAACAGAAGGGGTCAGGATCACTGGTATCTCAGGTGTATCATGTGTAGCACGACAGAGAGAGAGGGAGAGAGAAGGAAAGAGAGGGAGAGATTAAGAGGTATGCTAATTGTCCTGTAATGGTTAAAGATACTGTACTTTGCGTGAGTGCAAGCAGAGACACTGGCAAGCAAGAATAGCTATGGCGGGGCGAGGGGGGTGGGGATTGGGTGATGGCATTCAAACATCCCAGTTCACTGTGAGCCCTCTAAATCTGCTACTTTAACTAAGAAAAAATAACTATTCCCAGAAGCTTGACTAAACAAACATGTTTTCAGCCTAGACTTAAACACTGAGACTGTGTCTGAGTCCTGAACACTAATTGGAAGACTGTTCCATAACTGTGGGGCTTTGTAAGAGAAAGCTCTTCCCCCTGCTGTAGTCTTCACAAGGTACCAACAAATAGCCTGCACCTTTTGATCAAAGTAGGCGTGGCGGATCATAGAAGACCAAAAGTTCGCTCAGGTACTGTGGCGTGTGACTGTTTAGTGCTTTATAGGTCAGTAGTAGTATTTTATAATCAGTGGGAAATTTAACTGGGAGCCAATGCAGTGTTGATAAGATTGGGGTATGTGGTCATATCTTCTGGTTCTAGTAAGTACTCTTGCAGCTGCATTCTGGACTAACTGGAGTTTGTTTATGCACCTACTGGTACATCCAGACAGTAAGGCATTACAGTAATCCAACCTAGACGTAACAAAAGCATGATGATTACTTAAATAGGATAAAAATCTCATTTAAATCCACCATCTTCTCTCAGCATAACTAGAAAACACAGAGGTAATATTTATTTTAACCATGAAAACCTGTGGAGTGAATTAACGATGATCCGGTGGAAACAGCAATTCATTTAAATTGTCCTATCAGCACTTGTAAGCTACGCCTCTATGCACACTGAATGGAAACTAAATGAAGGTGGAATTCATAAGGTTTATTACAAGCTGATTAGAAAATATGTTTCTAATGAATAGATTCCAATCAGGAGAATATTAGACTCGTTTATTGCATCCTTCATAATTTCTGTGTTTTAAAAAATATTATTTAGGAAGCAACTATATTACTTCTGTCCAATTATAATTATATATATATATATATATATATATATATATATATATATATATATATATATATATAAATTATAATAATAATAATTCTGAGAACAATTTTATATGTGATTTTTTTCCTATCTGGTTCAATATATTTATCATTATTATGAGCTTTGTATGGTAAAGTATAAGGTGGGTGAAAGAGTAGTTACAGTTATGGTCATAAGTTTACATACACCTTACAGAATCTGCAAAATGTTAATAATTAAAAAAGAAGAAGAAGAAGAAGAAGAAGGATCATAAAAACTGCATTTTGTTTATTATTTAGCTTTTTTTAACTTATACATTTTAGTTTTTTACTTATATAAGCTATTTCACATAACAGATGTTTACACATAGCCCACAAGACACAATAATAACTGATTTTACACAAATGAACCAGTTCATAAGTTTACATACCCTTGATTCTTAATACTGTGTGTTGTTACCTGGATGATCAACGATGTCCTGAGCAGCTAAACTGCCCAATTTTCTTCAGAAAAATCCTCCAGGTCCTGCACATGATTTGGTTTTCCAGCATCTTCTGCATATTTGACCCCTTTAAATCATTGATTATATGATGTTGAGGTCCGTCTTTTCACACTGAGGACAATCGAGGGCCTCGTACACAACTACTACACAAAAGGTGTAAACATTTACTGATGCTCAAGAAGGTAACACGATACATTAAGAGCCAGGGGGTGTAAAACATTTTTAACAGGATGATCGGTGTAAATTGGTATAAATGTGTTATGTGAAATAGGGCAGTACTATGTAAAAAACAAAATGCAGTTTTTAAAAAAAAAATATTAACATTTTGCAGATTCTGCAAGCGTATATAAACTTATGACCTAGGGTTAGGGTTATGGGTTAGGGTTAGGGTTAGGGATGATATATTATAGATACAGATATAAGTTCTGAGCATCAGCATTTTTGACAAGTCTAAGGAGGTATAATTAACATCTATAATTCACCAGGGTATAGCTACATATCAGAAATACTTTAAATGTACGTTATTAGAACCCTAAAATACTCTAAGTAGAGTTTGAACAGACGTCAGTGACAGATTCGGTAATGTGCATTTGGTCTTATATGGGTATTTTGGGCTGTATTGATTAAATACCAGTATCAGTTTAAACTAGACAACATCTTCTGCTTTAAGTCATTAAGAAGTCATTAATATTATGACAACTTCAAAACAATCCGTTTTTTTTAATATGTCCAATTGATTAAAAAGGACTTGGTCTACTAACCATTTAGCATTTAAATGCTCAATATCTGACTAGATAACTAAATCAATGATAGTATAGATGAGGTAGCTAGCTAAACCAGCGATGCTAACTCTGCTGCCCTAATCTGCTAGCTAGCTAATAGAGATTGAAAGCTGTTGGCTATATAATGCTAGCATTACTGACATATTTGCTAACTTAGCTTACTTTTTTTGTTTATTAAAGATAATTAGTAGGAAGAGTAGATGGCTGAAAATTGTGTATACTAGAAGATTTAACTACTCAAATACTTTAAACACCTTGTCCTGTGTGCAATGCGCATAATGTAAGCTGTGTTTCAAATTTCATACTTACTTTATGAGTAAAATGTCTAGTGCGTTCACAATGAGAACAAATGTTGAATGCTAAAAAGATCTGTATAATAAACAGTATTCAACAAATTATGTACTGTATATCAATCAGAGCACAACATTGTTGATTAAGTTTAGCTAGCTAATGTCAGGCAAAATCGTTTGTGTGTGCACTGGTCCCAGCTAATGTGCTGTAAATTGAACTGGTTGTGTGAAGTATGAAGTTTAGAGTGTAACATCAAAATCAAATCAAATCAAATCAACATTACAAAGTAATGGTCCTGCAAGCTTCCAGAAACATCTGTGTGGCTGAATATGTTCTGTTTACTATTTGAGTTGAGTGTTTATTACTTTTAAATGCTGTTTAGTTTCTCTTTATCTCATCCTCAATTCTCAGCTTTTGTTTATTAGTTTAAATGGTTTTATGAATGGATTTATAGTTGGATTTGTAATAAACATAGTTTGTCATGTAGGGTGTGTTTATCATGATGTAACTAAGCTAGCTTGAGGCATCTGTCACATTAGCTTTAACTAACATTATGTTACTTGATCAAATTATGATTATATTGTCGTAAAAATATTTTTACACAATGGTTATACTTTGTGATTTTATGCAATCGCGTTACAGATGATTTCTTATTATTAGGTTATTACAGTTGTTTATCATATAGTAGCTTTAATTGTATTGATATCGATTGCTCAATAAAGGTTGGTTGCCAGGTTGGTTTATATTCATTAGCTTACATCTCATTGGGTTGCCCAAATTTCCAGGGGTTAGACTCAGTATAATGATCAGCAGTGCATGTAGACTGTAAAAACAAATTACTGTAGATTTTACAGTAATTTACTGGCAACCTCGGCAAAACCTTTAACCTTCAGTGCAGTTGCGTCCTGTATCAGCCAAATGAGCAAGTGTACTAGGTTATGTGTTATTTTATACAACATGACCATATTACAGCGCTTTACTGTGAATATGTTTTACAGTTGTTTACTGTAAATTTTACTGTACTTTACTGGCAACCCAAATTTACAGTAAATTACTGTTAAAATTAACAGTTTGTACAGTGATATATTTAGAGCTTCATCTCCACACAGACTTACATTGGCTTGTGAGCATTTCTCACACCTGCTAATATGGACGCTGATGTATCAGAGTAGTTATCATGAGCAGCGAATGTGGAATATAATTTTCTTATATCAATGTCCAGAGTATTGCCTTGAACTAGAGACTGGACTTTGATTGGCTGCAGCCATGTCGGTCGCCTATTCATCCATAATCATGATTGGCTGGTTGTAACAGAAGTTTGCATTTACATTCAATTTTCAAATATTAGACCAAAAATAATCAATGAAACGAAAACAATACCAGATGAGAATTCGATATGTCACCATGTGTCCAGTTCATGACATCTCTCATCCACGCAGATGGGTGATGTTTAGCAATTCTAAGAAATTTAATTTGAAACTTGTTTTCCACACACAGTTGACCAATCGGATTTCACTTTGGCCGTTTTCTGATGTCAGGGAGAGATATGCTGTTAAAAGTGTCACTGGTAATTTGACGGCAGCTCGGGAGACTGGGGAGACACAGGCTCTTTCTCTGTGCATCGGCTCACACTATCGCCAGGAATCAATTCCCTCTGTTTACAGACCATTTCACAGCCCTTTACCTGCAACATCACTTGTGTCAGGCCCATAAATACCTCTGGATATATAATGGTTGAATTAGCATAATGGCTGGAGCCACAGCCTTTTGCGAGCACAAAAGGAAATGTCAACACGTCCCCCTCTCTGCGAAAGCAATTAGGGACCCATTATGTGGCATCACTGGAAACATCATCAAGGTTAAAGACAAGCTGAACACCCCTCTGGCCGCTTCTTTTTATTCCAGCTTGAAACAGATGAGCCATAGAGGCTGAAATGTTAGTAAACAGGAGGTAGGATTTTAAGATCATTCCTAATCAGCTTGAGCACTCAGGACCGGAGAATCTCCTCATGCTGTGTGTGCAGGTTCATAGTTGTGTTTATTTTCCGTATTATTCCTTGATTTGAAAATAATTCAAGTTTACACGATTTACATGAATAGCAACTATCCCACTGGGTTAATATTTATTATATTTTGTTATCATATTCATATTTATTAATTAATTAATATATCTTCATGTCTGATTACATGATGAGTTATACACGAATACACATTTGAATACACATTTATGGCATTTGGCATTCTGGATGCCCTTATCCAGAGTGACCTACATTTATCTCATTATACAACTGATTTATACACCTGTGGGTTAAGGGCCTTGCTCAAGGGCCCAGCAGTGGAAGCTTGGTAGTGCTGGGATTTGAACTCACGACCTTCCAATCAGTAGTCCAATGTCTTAACTACTGAGAATAATAATACACACTAATGACAATAACAGTGAATGCATAAAAGGAGCATACAGTTGCTGCATTCGACTTAGCTCAGAAGTGGAAAGTCATTTTCAACCTCTGTGCGTCCGAGCTACAAAGTAGTAATAAACCACGGACGCCTCCACGTGTGAGTTATGTTAGCAAAAAGTTAGCCAGCTAACTGTGACGAGTGATTTATATACAGTGTTTACCTCCTTAAAATAGCACAACAACTGTATAGTCAAGCTAGTAGAAATACAGTACTAATAAATACAGTATAACTCATTTAAGGGTAAGAGGTGCTACTTTGTTTACTGTTCATGCTGTAAGCAGCCATGTTGATTTGATGTCACTTGCTGAACTCTGGGTTGATTAGACCATTCCAGTTTCCTAAGTAGGAATTAGGCATTTTTCTTTGGGGTTTTTTTTTCTTAGTTGGAAATTTAAGGAGCTTTGACCTTTAAGACAAAGAAAAGAGAGAGCATGGTGAAGGATGAGTGCTTAGAGCAGTTATAATGTAAGTGATAACAGGAAGATGTTCTGTGGACTTTTCACAACAGTAAATGTAACTATAAATAGATCATATATGCAACATTACTTATAGTAATGTGGTAATAAAAAATTGTTGTGGTATAACATATAATATTACCCTGTCGCTGATTACTTTTCTTTCACAGCACATCCCACCATGGTTTATTCCTTACTTACTGTACAATGTATTTAGTATTGCATGTAACTTCAGCTATACATTACACTGAAGGGTGTACTGGGAGTATACTCATTTAGCATATTTACAGCTTATTGATATTTTTTTTTTTCTTAGCAGGTATGCAACACAAGGAGTCTAAAATCAC
>NC_071265.1:8480000-8580000 GCF_023375685.1 Ictalurus furcatus | reverse complement strand
TCGCTGTGGTATTCAGGACATGCTCTTATAGAAAAAATAATCAACAGGGTGATAACGGTACCATCAGTACCACCTACGGCATTGATTACTTTCCTATAACGATGCACCCAGTCATGTTTTCTTCCTTACTTATCTCAAATGGTTTCACAATACAAGTATGTAAATTGTTTCCTCCATCCATCATGGCTCAACCCACACCACAATTTGCCAAAACTCTGTTTAATTAAAGCAGCCAGGTCTGAGTGAGGCAGTGTGTTTTTGCCGTGCAGCTGTGGCCATTGCCACTTATGGCTCAGATGAATACATAAGTGCAGACATCCCTCCGGCTATTAAATCACAGTCATGTCGTAAAGGGGGGGTGGGGGGGGGGGGTTTGCTGCACCACCTCGCCACACTCACACAGCCTTTCTGCCACGATACTAAATTAATATCTCGTACCGCACGACTCCTAACATATTCACGACGCATAGAGAGATCCTCCAAAGCTGACACACACTTCAAATAACTGGAACAAAGCTGGCCTTCCTGTCCACCTGACACAGAAATGTCGACCTTATACGCCAATCATGTGGAAAAATAGCCAGTATACACAACCACACACACACACACAAGATATAAGATTGATAGAACCTTCGACTGCCTGCTCAGATACTGGACTATGACTGACGGATATTAGAGTTAACCAAGCACAAGTATCTGTGTCTGAGGAAAGGCAGAGGCTTATAATTGATCTTGGACACCGTGAGTCGTGCTTTATTAAAACTTCATTTAAAGAAGACCAAACCATGGCGAGGTAATGAATTAGATGGGAATCCATTATGCATCGCACACAAGAAATAGTAGAGCCGAGGACCTGCTTAAAAATATATTTTTAGTACAGAAAATTAATGCGCCCACACAGTCCACTAAATCATTTTAAATGGCTTTTTTTTAGTATATATGTATATGTGTTAAGAAGAGCTATATTTCAAGCCGCACATAGACTAATGGCTCATTAATGGAGAAATTGCGCTTGATGTGCTTGGGGTTGATGGCTGGGTTGGGATGCTATTTTGGGCACAGTACATTGCAGGGAACATCTTTCTCTCAGGATGGTTATTGATTTTAGACTGAAAGGGTAACTGTAAAAAGTTCAACGGTAAATTCATTTCAATGTACATGTCAATTGTTGTAAATAAATACGTTTATGTTTACGGTCATTTTTGTCTTCCTTAATGACCAATTTACTGTTGCAATTGCAGCAAATATACTCTGGCATATAAAAATAAATTAGCTAAATAAAGGCAGTTCTGATTTTATGAGCTACGCGACCCCTCTGTCCCGATAATTCAATCTAGTTTTAAATTAATTGCTGCCAAATAAACATTTTAAACCCATGTTTATGATGAGAGTAGCAATGTGTTGCCTGTGTGACTCATGAGATGGAGTATATATGAACTATATATATATATATATATATATATATATATATATATATATATATATATATATATATATATGGTACAGTGTCGTTCCTCTCAAGGTTTCTTCCTCATGTCGTCTCAGGGAGTTGTTCCTATGCCACCATCGCCACTGGCTTGCTAATTAGGGATAAATTTATACATTTAAAATGTATATCCTGGATTTATACATTCCTGTAATGCTGCACTGTGACCATGTCCATTGTTAAAAGTGCTATACAAATCAAATTTCATTTAATTTATTCATTTATAGCATGGTTAAGTGGCACTTCAGCAATCCAGGAAGTGAATGTGATAAATGTGAAGAAAAGATTGTTTTATTATTGATGGCGATCACAATCAACTACTGTTGGTATAATTGTTATAGTTATTATTGTTGAGTCATTCCAGTGAACAGCCTGACTGACTGGTCAGCTGAGTTAAAATGTGGATAAAATAACAGTAGTCCCACAGGTGTAAACTGTTATTATTTTGTTTAAAGATCTTTTTCATTTAGTACTGCCATTCAGACACCAAATAAGATTTAGTGTTATATGTCTCCCTGAAGATAAAATACTAACAATGATTCATAAGTTTACATCCCCCTGGCTCTTAATGTATCGTGTTGCCTTCTTGAGCATCAGTGAATGTTTTCACCTTTTGTAATAATTATGTACGAGTCTCTCAACTGTCCTCGTTGTGAAAAGACGGATCTCAGCATCATATAGCCGCTGTTGGAAAGGGGTCAAATATGCCGAAGATGCTGGAAAACCAAATAATGTGCAGGACCTGGAGGATTTTTCTGAAAAACAACTGCTCAGGATAAACAAAGGACTCATGAAGAACTGTCACAAAACATAAACACAGTCATGGATCATCCAGGTAATGACACACAGTATTAAGAATCAAGTATACAGTATGTAAACTTTTGAACTTGTTCCTTTGTGTAAATTCAGTAATTACTGTGTCTTGTGGACTATATGTAAACATCTGTTATGTGAAATAGATTCTTCAGGGCAGTACTAAATAAGCAAAATGCAATTTTAATGATTCCTCTTTTTTTTTTAAATTATTAACATTTTGCAGATTCTGCAAGGGGTATGTAAATTTATGAGCACAACTGTATAGTAGGCTGGGACAGACAAGAAGTGTTGATTTCTAACTGGTGTAAATAGGTTTTTATTAATGTTGCAAGTCATTCATCTGAAACATATGCATAAGTTGTGAATGATACTTTACCTAGGTTTAAAATGTCTTTTACCTTTACCTTACATGCATATTTATATATCAGCTGGACACGAGTGGCACCCCAACTGTGGAATCTCCCATGCTATGACACCTTCCCATATTGTGTCCCGTACAAATGATGTATCCATACCTAAAATATAGGTTTTAAAACCTAATAATAAATAATATAAACACATGCATAATGTATCAGTGACATTTCCATTGCATTAAAACAGGCTGACGATCAGGTCAGGTGAGCTTATGTTACAGTCGCTGTTAATTCTCTGTTGCAGTTACAGAAGAATCCCTTGTTTATTAGCTGGAGATTTACTGTGGCCTGCTTCGTTATAAAATCTGCAGAATGCTGTAAAGCTTAGCTTTATCCATGAATGCTGTAGCTATATGTGTGTAAACCACCACTGAGTGATAGTAAGAGTATTTCAGAGACAGATGTGCCTCACAGTGTCCCCTCACATTGAAATAAGTGTCGGCGTGTATGGAAAGTTCTCGTGATGCTCTACACACACACACACACACACACACACACACACACACACACACACACACACACACACACAGCTTCCCTGAGCCTCCATCTCAGCATCGCAGCACACATAGCTGACTCGACACACCCAACAGCAGGCAATATCCACTGCCATCAAGCCCACGTTCCCAGCTCTTCACCATGCATTCGGTTAGCAAAACGTGACAGGGGGCACGTCCATGCCTGAGAGGAGAACGGAATGAGGAAGCCGGCGTTCGCTCAGCATCACCCGTGAGATGTGAGAAATCGCCAGCGAGATTTCCTGTCACTAAGAAAGGAAATAGAAATGGGCACACACATCTGTTATCCAAATGTTAACTTCGGGGCACGCCATGTTGTCACAGTGATAAGACTGCACGGGTGGGGGATTAGGTCCTGCAGGGAAATGGCTCACATGCAGGAAAGATCTTGGTGCAGAAAGAAATGGTACAACTCAGAAACTTAATATGATACCTGGAAGTTCGAATTTGCTGTAGGAAAGAAAAGAGTAGTATTTTTAAGTGCATGCTGGTGGAAAACATTCAAGTTCTATAGTAAGTTCACCTGAGAACCCTATCCTGCCCTATCCTGAGAACATTGGGCATGAGGTGGGAATGCACATGCACACACACACACATCCAGACACTCATTCACACCTTGGGAAATTTTTTAGCATAGCTAAAATGTTTGTTAACATAGAAGCATGCTCATGCAGCAGATGAGGTGGTATGCTTCAGGTCATTTGCTGTTTGAAGAAAACAAAAAAATAATAATAATAATAATTCAATCTTTTCCATCAAGTACTTAATGAATAAATACTTTGATTCTGATTACCGATAGCTTTATATAAACAGGAACTATGGAACAACCCAGACTAAGGAAAATGTCCATTTGACTTCATAATAACCACACCACCATGTACACAGTCTCATAGTATTTACATTCTCCTTAGTGTGAGTGAACATACTCAGCTATAGCACTATACTGCCAGCATGAGACTTTCAAGTGACGTACCCATTTTCAAGATTCCCAGCATTCCATAGGACAGCAGTGAGAATAAATCTCACTACAGTATCTACTTGTAGATACATACACATTTGTAGATCACCTAGTGCTCAGATTAAAGCAAGGATGACAAAAAAAAAGACAAAAGCATCCCTCAAACCTTTAAAATTGCCATCTCTTGTGATTTTATGTCTTTAAACAGGCAAAATAATGATCTTTTGACTGTCCTTCATCTGTTACATTAGTAGTTTGCTTGCTAACTAATTGGTTTTGGGGTTGTTTTTTTTTATGGAGTACCACAAGGGACGCTGTGGCTTAGTGGTTAGCACACTTGCCTCGGATCTCTGGGGTTGGGAGTTCAAATCTCACCTCTGACCTATGTGTGCAGAGCTTGCACGTTCTCCCTGTGGTTCGGTGGGTTCCTCCCCCAGTCCAAAGACATTCTTCTCTGTGACTCTGGTATGTATGGATGGTCCATCCAGGGTGTACTCCCATCTCACACACAGTGTTCTCAAGATTGGCTTGAGATCCACCTCAATGTTTACTGAAGATGAACAAATGAATGATATTTGGATATAAAATAATGAAATAACTCGCTAACTAGGCTTTTGTTCCTGAGGTAAAATATAAATATACAAATCCCCCACACCTCCACTGTATGAACGCACCATCCCCCCAAATATTTCTTTGTTTTGTTTTGTTTTGTTTTTTTTTACAATTTGACCATTTAGTGCACATTAAAGTAATAAAAATGCATTTATGAACTTGTTCAGTTAAAGGTTCAGCTAAAAAAGACTCCACCACAAAGAGGAACCAAGTCCACATGCTAAATGGCAGACTTTAGCATATAGTCAGAGTGCTTTGACACTGACAAAGACCATCGCTAGTAATCTAGAGCAGTCCAAATTTAATTCCGATGGATACGTCCTGGATCATCCATCATGAGTGGATTTCTCTGTCTCTCTGCTCTGTAAGGGCCTCAGCAGGGCAGCGTTAAGCACAAGATGGCCAGCACTAATTAAGAGACACTGCATAATAAATGCACTGGTCTCAGCTCCACTGGGGCAAACACCTTCAACGGCCTGAATTAGTGCTCTACTGAGGTGAAGAAAAGATGCACTCAGACTAGTGGATTTCAATTAGGACCTACTGTACACAGAACTGTTTTCAATTCTAAGTATTTCAGGTCTTGTTTGGGGCTTTCAAAAAAAGATCAAGTCAAATCCAGATGTTAGCATGATAACACTATGAAATAAAGGCTTTGAAAGCATAATGAAGCACATATAAGGGTTATTCCATGATTTTACCATTTAGCCCTTGTTACACTTAAAAAAAAAAAAAATAATAAAAAAAAATTTAAAAAATGTTTTTTTATTTATTGTAATTTTTAACAGTGAATCTAAGAAATTTACTTGTTAACCCATTTCAGTCAACAATCTCGTTTTACAAGATTTATTTGCTGACAGTAAGTGCATTTTGCTCATAAATGCATAACAGGTTGGAAAGTAACAGGGTTTGAATTTTCAGCATAGAATTAACAAATACACTAAATGTGGTTAACTGGCATCCATGTTAATGGTACGAGGACAATCCATCCATCCATTTTCCATACCGCTTATCCGACACAGGGTCACGGGGAGCCTGGAGCTTATCCCAGGGAACACTGGGCACAGAGCGGGGGACACACTGGACAGGGTGCCAATCCATCACAGAACACAAATCTGGATAATCAGAAGCATCAGAAGCACGGGGAGAACATGCAAGTTCCATGCACACAGAGTGGATGTAAGATTCAACCCCCCCAACCACGGAGGTGCAACGCAAACGTGCTAACCACTAAGCGAGAGAATAAAGAGTGAAGAATGAGAACTTAATTTTCTTCTTCCTGTGATCTTCGAGAAATTTGCGCAATGCAATTTCTTGTTGAACTTGTAGAACATTCGGGTGAATGAGTTCAGGTAACAGGGTTGAGTGAATGTTGTGATACTAAAATGAACATTTCTTCATATCCTATAATGGATGAGTCATGGAAAAGAATGTTTTAAGCAAGGATGGTTGCTTATAAATAGATGGTTGGGTAATCTTTCTAAGTTTCTTAGCTAACCTATAATGCAATTCTAATACTAAGTCATCTTAGCGTATCATCAGTTTATTGAGTTTGCACGCATGGGCATACTCTTCTATAGTCTAATCCAAGCTAGTTTGATGTTGTATCCTCTTTTTTTCAAGACCCAGCATTGAGAAAAACTTCATTCAGCCAGATTTGTAAGCAGAAGTGTGTTTCCCGCTTCATTCACATCAAAAAAATGTTCAGGAATCTGCAGGAATCAATGCGTCTACTGGCAGTTGTGTTAAAACCGAGTGCCGAGGCTTGGTATTCTGCTTAGATACAGAATTCACTATCCTGGAAATCATGGCTCATTAATCAAATATTCATACAGACAGCATCTTAAATACAAGCAGAACAGAGTCCCCTCAAAGCCCTGATGCCCCAGAGCACAAATGCCCTTTCATGTAACACTCACAAAATGGCATCCCGGCATCTCGCTGCATTCTTCAACCCTAGCAATCCTTTTCCTCTTCCTCTGTGTGCCGTTTCCTAAAAACAGCCCAGAGTCAATTTACTGATCAGAGATACAAATGCTGAAAAACGCAGCAGCTCGATGGACTCATTGTACTCCATCGGGTCCGTCTTCACGACATGCCATGGTCAACACAAACGGCCGATTCTTCTGCTGCGGCCCTCAAAAGGGCAGACTGTTCCCCAAAACAGAGCCCATCGTCAAAGGCCATGGCCTTTTAAATACAAGAATTTGGATTTAACAAGGAAACAGCACAAGCATTTCTCAAACAGAACAGAAACAGAAGAATTAACCATGGCAACACTGAGTCCAATACACGTACATTTTCTTTTCCTGTGAAGAGTGTACAATAAGCAGTTGTCTCTTCTGAGGTCCTGTTTTTCCCATTTGGCCCCATTGGAGTGTGGGTGAGGGTTTAAAATGTACAGTTAACATTCATCTCGCATGATTATTGGAAAATAACCTTAAACATTGAAACGAAGACGGGTGTAAAAAGTACTGAGAAATGTTGCTGTATAAGTGAAAGTATACAGTAGATGTATGTGATAGATGTGTCAAAATCTTACCGGTGAAAGTGGACATAAAAACAAATTACAAGTGAAAGCAAAAAAAAAAAAAAACTTTGACACGTACTTAAGATTTTAAACAATGGCATGTCTTTATGTAAAAAGTAACTTTTTTTTACTTAGCTAAAACTCTAAGAAAATGATTTTCATTTTAAAGCAACTACGCTGTTTTACCCGAAAAAAAATCATTGAATCTCTGCAAGTTTGCTGGTGGCTAATGCTAGGTAGTTTGCTAATGAATTAACCTGAAGTAAAATATCGTGTAAATATCCAATATTTATCACCATTAGCTAGAATTTGACTTGCTGCCTAGCCCTTTATGTTAGCTACTGGAATTGATGCTTGTCTAACTTGGCATTAGCAAAGAAAACAAGCTAAGTTAGGTAAATATTGGCAGTTAGTGTTGGCGAATTAGCAAAACTTGCTTTTTCAAATTAGATGGAGTTCAGGCCTTTCAAGGTAGGAAGTGGGGATTACGGTGGCGTAGTGTCTAGCACACTTGCCTCGCACCCCCAGGGTTGGGGGTTCGAATCCTGACTCTGCACTGTGTGCGCGGAGTTTGCATGTTCTCCAGGCGCTTCGGGGGTTTCCTCCGGGCACTCCGGCTTCCCCTCAAGTCCAAAGATATGCACTGCAGGCTGATTGGCATCTCCAAATTGTCCATAGTGTGTGAATGGGTGTGTGTGCAGTTGTGCCCTATGATGTGTTGGCACCCCATCCAGGGTCTCCTCTGCCTCGTGCCCCGAGTCACCTGGGATAGGCTCCATGCTTCCTGAGACTCTGTGTAGGATATGCAGTAAATGGATGGATGGAAGAAAGCCACTCCAAGCTCCATTTTTAAGGAACTGTGGGAACATGGCTGTGATGAACTGGAATCCCATCCAGAGTGTCTTCCTACATCATACACCGTGTTTTCCAGGATAGACTCTAGTGACCCTGACCTGGATAAAGCAGTTACTTAAAATGAATGACAAAGAAATGACAAATATACATAACATAGTGAGTCTTTTCAGCTTTACTGTAAATTACTGTGGAACAAAACATTAATGACCACTGTGCAAACTGATTTTGGGAAACAAGCATGTGTTTCATGTTCTTCAGCACTCATACAACTTAGTATTATCTCTTCAAATAATCTGGTTACATGAACAAAAAAAATAGTGTTACAGCTTTGTATAGTACAAAACACTTTGGCTTACACCATTCTTCTTTACCAAAATACAACAAGAACAAAGACAACTTTTTTACTTCTTATTCAGAACACTTTTTTGAAATGGATATAACGACTGCATAATGCGGTTTAATCAAAATAGCTATAAGCAAAAAATAATAATAATAATAATCATTTTAAAAAATCACTTTTTCAATGTTATTTAGTATTTCTTCAATGGCACGGGAAGCCTTTGAGAGAATGCTTCATGAGAAGGCTTCCTTCTAAACACCATCATGATTTTAGCAGCACTGTTATCCAGTCATAATTGGTGAGACACAATTTAATTCGGAGAAAAATCAAATATTAGCCAGAAACACCTTGCGTGTGTGTATGTGAGAGAGAGAGAGAGAGAGAGAGAGTAAAAATGCTACATTTTCAATATCTCAGTGTGTACAAGACATTTCAGAAGCTCTCACAGGCTGCTGGCTTTTGAATTAGCCTTATAAACGTCATGCTTCTAGGAGACACTAGCATGATTCTGAAGGCCGTGTAGCGTTTATAAGCTCAGTTTTCCGTCCCGTTTTAGCACAGTGTTGTAACTCTCAGCTGACCTTTAACCTGGAGGGTGTTTTTTTTTTCTCTTCTAGATATAAAGTATCATATTAATTGTTTAATAATTATGAAACAATGTATGAAGTAACATTCTACAGACCATACCTCTTTCGAATTCAAAATTCGATGTGTTACAGTGAGTGCAGGATGAATGGCAACATATAAACATAACACCCTGAAAAAAAATATCCTCTGACCAGAAATGTATGAGAGATGTGTTGAGTTTATTTACAGTGTTAAGTCGAGGTGTTGGATATAGAGAGTTGTTGATGGATGGATGGTTTTGCTTTCTGCATCTCCAAACAGACAAACCCCAGGTTCAGGACTACTTCTTTGTATCCCAATGCAAGCGGTGCATCCAGTAAAGCACCTCATGCTCGGTGTGGTGCAACCATTTAAACCAGAATAATGCTGACAAATCACACACATAACAACACTCTGGAATTCCAAGCCCTCGTTTACAGCAGCACAAAGTCCCCTGCCGTGGCCCCGGGAATGCGTGTGTCTTTGATGAAGGGCCACTCTCTCTTCTCCAAAGGAACAGACAGTTCGTAATCTCTCCCGTGTCCTTTCATAAAGGTAAACGCCGGGTACTTCTCTTTCGATGACGGCTGCAGCACCTAGCTCATGTCATCACAGAATCAGATTTGAGTAAAAAAAAAAAAAGTCATCAAGATACTCCAGATTTAAACATTTTTCCCCCTATTAAATGCACACAATGGCAAATTTGTGTCTCAGAACACAAAACTAAAATGTGCAAAAGTGTGAAGTCCTCGGGACTCCTTTCTTACACAGATAAATGCTGCCACCTGCTGGCTGACTCTATACACACTGCAGTAACATCTAGTTCAACCCAACTACTCAGTCTGACTAATATCAGGTACTGTACATACCGCAGACCTTCTTAAACTGAAGTGTTAAAGAGCTGTGATTAAAACTGCATCTATTTCTACACATAATATATCCTGAAACAAGACAACAGTCCAAAGCTGAACCTGACCTAATTTAAAGAAGGCACATTTATATATAAGAAATCTCACAAGGACTAATTTATTTTTTACTGCTAAGAGGATCCAAATGAGTTTGGAGGTTATGAGTTATAAAAGCAAACGGTTGGCTTACAAGTTATGTAAGGAATAAAATGTCTGTGCTGTTATAGGAAAATAATCATTGACGGGGTGCTGTGATGCTGAAGTTGATTATTTTCCTATAAAAGCTTGACACAAAACGATTTATTCTCCTTACACTGCGACAACTTCCCAACAATAACCATTTTACCTATTAAATGACACATTGTGCGTTTATCATTAAGCGTTTTATCCGTTTATAGTTAGTTTAATGTTGTCGAACATGTTATCACTGAACAGCTATAATGTAATGTTATAGGACAACATGTAATATCCTGTTCTCACTGATATTATAGCAGCTATAAACAGTTGTTCCCTCACCAGCCTCTCGTTTTTCCTCTTAAAGTTATTAAAACAAAAATGTAGCTTGTTATGTTTACTGAGAAACTGCAAGGCCCTCTCTCCTGAATGTCGGAAAATGTTACGGTACAACTTTACCGTTGACTATTACAAAGTGCTGACAATGGAGACTCCTTTTAAAAATGTTTAAACAAACACCTCCTCACAGAAAACTTCACCGTATGAACAATTACATTTTTTAAAAATGTGATTACCGTACGACTCTGTGGACGTCATTACTATAATAACGATAACGTGTTAGAATGAGAGCATTAATATAAAATTGCGATTTGAATTACAACTGGCACCATTGTCAGAGCTGCTGTTATAGAAAATTAATCCGCTTCAGGCCAATCAGAATTCAACAGCACTGTAGTATAAAGTATAAAGCAGGTTGTCCACTAATCGTAGGGTTGGCGGTTCGATTCCCGGCCCACATGACTCCACATACCGAAGTGTCCTTGGGCAAGACACTGAACCCCAAGTTGCTCCCAAGATGGCAAGTTAGCGCCTTGCATGGCAGCTCTGCTACCATTGGTGTGTGAGTGTGTGAGTGTGTGTGTGAACGGGTGAATGAGACTTAAGCACGAGATAAAAGCACGATATAAGTGCAGACCATTTATTGATGTATTTTTATTAACAGCGTATTTGAGCTTTGTTTGTTACTTGTGATAATGAAATATAACTTTGTCTTATTTAGTTTGATCATAAGGGGATATAAACCTACACATCTGCACAATGCTTCTCAGAAAGTGTCATCCATCCATCCATCCATCTTCTACCGCTTACTCCTTTTCAGGGTCACGGGGAACCTGGAGCCTATCCCAGGCAGCATCGGGCACAAGGCGGGGTACACCCTGGACAGGGTGCCAGTCAATCGCAGGGCACAATCACATACACACTCACACACCCATTCATACACTGCGGACACTTTAGACATGCCAATCAGCCTACCACGCATGTCTTTGGACCGGGGGAGTACCCGGAGGAAACCCCCGCAGCACGGGGAGAACATGCAAACTCTGCACACACATGGCCCCAGCGGGACTCGAACCCCGGACCCTGGAGGTGTGAGGCAAACGTGCTAACCACTAAGCCACCGTGCGCTCAGAAAGTGTCAAATAAGAAAAATTTTCCTATAATCATCTAATAATAATCAGATGTGTCTGGGTTGATTTTAACACACTGACTTGGTTGCGTTTGAACCACAGTATAATAGACCTCGCACTTATAATACACCTTTACACTTTGCCAGATCAGCTGCAACCTATACAGTCGTTCTCTTTAGAATGGCAAGCTTCACTCACCTTTGCCAGTTCGCTGCTAATTCTTTCATAATCCTGAACACTTTTGGAGTAGAACCCAATAGTGCAGCTTGGGTCCATTTTAATGAAAGGCATCTTCTTTGGTGATGGGCAATGATATGACTGGGGGGGAAAAAAACACCAAAAATTAATAAAGTAATGAAATGTATTTAATAATTACATTATAATACTGTATAAATGTGATCTTGTGCTATTGGAGGATAATATCCACTATACTACAGGTCTTCCTGTAAGTAGTTGCTACAATGTTCGCTAAATAAAATCCTCACATGTCCATGTGAACCAGACAGAACAAATAAAAGCCTCAACTTGGCCAAGTGAAATGTGTTTTCAAAAATGTTTTTTTTTTTCTTCTTCTTCTAAGTTTCTAGTTTGAACAGCTGTGACAGACAGGCCAAAGGAATGGATCGGTATTTCAGGCTGTC
Source organism: Ictalurus furcatus (assembly GCF_023375685.1). Lineage (NCBI taxonomy): Eukaryota > Metazoa > Chordata > Actinopteri > Siluriformes > Ictaluridae > Ictalurus > Ictalurus furcatus. The sequence goes on along the minus strand of NC_071265.1, from coordinate 8,567,677 downwards.
ATGCTGCATTTTTACTGCATATAAAAATGTAAAAACACTTTATCATGCCCACAAAAAAAAAACAGAGTCGAACACACTAGCAGGGTATGTAAGAGCGGATATATCTAACAGAACACATTTTAAATTCTGCTTGCCTTTTTTTTTTTTTGCACGAGACATGTCCTAGATGTCAGACAGAGGTGTAAATCGACTCTCGTGTGTTCGGTAATTGAGTGCAAAGGGCTTCTTTAAAATTCATACCCTTAAGTACTAACAGAAACTATTAAATTCACATCACTAGGCAGCGGTCAGCTTTTTTGCAATTCCACATTACCTGCAGAGGAAAATTGCTTGTGCTGACATCCACAAAAGACTGACAGTAATGAGGGTCCATGTAAATCATGCTGTCATCTGCAAGGACAAAACAAAAGACAAGTTATTCAAAAAAAAACAGCACGGTTATAATAATGCATATCCTTCCTCAATTTCTATGCAGAGCAGCTCAAAGTCATGCACAGATTGTCTTAGAGTATCATGCAAAATGAACCCCAGCATGGATTTATTTTTTTCCCTGCTTAGTCCTTCACAAACTGGAATGGATTAAACTCTTTTTTTTATATATTTAGTATTATTATTATTATTCCAATCTAGCTGCACGAGCGCATCTGTTACACAGCCAAAAGGATTGGCATTTTTTGGTGCAGGAAAATTACTTTCACAAACATCCAATTACATCGCGTCATTTGCATGTGATAGATTCACACGGCAAGTCGGACCTGGCAGGGAGAACGCGTCGCTCGTCATCGGCCGGGTTTTAAATTGCTAAAATGTAAATGTGTAAATATTGACTGCTAGCATGTACAACTGAAGGTTCCTACTCGCAGATCAAGGTGATGGAGAATGGGCTACTTTGGGTGGCACACATGTTCATACATGAAGGATGGAGCACCATCCATCATAAAATAAGCTCTGCTTCAGCTATGAGGTTCATTTCTCTCCAGAATGGCTTTAACTTGTTTTATATTTGCAAATTATGCAAAAACGAGCTCGGATTAAGAGACTCACCTTGAAATCCAACGAAGTAGTAGGCTTGTTTGGGTTTCCCTCCAATGATTCCGATACAGTACTCCAAGCTCAGGATAGCCTGGGGAAATGAAGGATTTGAATTACATGAATTATCTCAAGGATGGGCTTGATTAAAAATCGGATGTTTGCATTTGCATAATAAAAGCAGCAGAAACTGGAGCATTTACACCATCCTACCCTACACCCTCAGATACAGTGCGCTTCAAATGAACTCTGACAGTGAAGTGTAAGGCCTGGAGCATATTTATTTCATTTACAAATTTCATCACTGGGCCTCAGTTGTCAAGCTGGATGCAAAACGTATTTGTAAATCATTCACAGGAGCATTTACAAAAGAAATCGGTTATTTGCGTACACACAGTTAATTCAGGAAAAAGTTCGTATCCAATGAGAACTCCTGAGTTTGTGTCAATTCACGTATTAGGAAACTCACTAGGGTGTCAAATGTCAAATCGTGTCAAATCGTATCGTTGGTGATGAAGTGGCAATTTTATACAGACAGATTACACTGTCAAGTTTAAATCATGTATTTATTTCAATCGCACACGCAAATTTATCTGTATTTTGTTGAAACTCACAAGGCTCAGTCTTTTCATATTAATAATTGGAGAAAAAAATAAGCGATCCTAAACAAATCCATACATTAAAACAAATAAAATAAGCCATTCAATTAAGAAAAAATAAATGGCACCCTATAAAAGGAGGAAGAGTTCGTGTGAGAGTGCCTTACGATAGCCCATTTAACACACACCAGGTTTGTTGTTTTCAGCTCTTGCTCAGTAAGGAGTTCTGTTACGTGCAAATGCACGTGAATACAAACATTTGTAAATCTGGCAGGAATGTTTAGTTTGTTTGGCCTGTGAAAACAATTACACACAACTTTACTAAATGAATCCACACTAAAACTGTGTACTGCTTGGCGCTACACTGTCACTTACTGTGCCTATTGTCCTGTTTTAGTAGTACTGTACTGTACTGTGGTGTTAGCACACGTCTGTACGTGCACTTTGTGTAGAACTTATTTAGTTCTGTGTCGTCTCATGTGGTTAGGATGTTGTTTTATGTAGCACCGTGGTCCTGGAGGAACGTTGTTCCGTTTCACTGTGTACTGTACCAGCTGTATATGGTTGAAATGACGATAAAGCCACTTGAACTTGAACTTGAATGATAAATGAGGCCCATTGACGAAATGGAAATGTGGTTTTCGTGCTCAGATATGACACAACAAGACATTCTGTACCTGCAATTATAGACCGGGGAAAATTTTAGACTGGCCAAGTCTGTTAATTCTTTTTTTTTTTTTGGTGGCAAATCCAAATATTCGGCCTGAGTAAATTCCTCACACGAATCCTTTGGTACAGGTTGTCCGATGTGCACAAGAAACCTTCCAACTTTAATTCCTACCTGTTCTTAGTCCACATCTAATTCAATTTGGTGCTTAATAGTTAACATTATTTCTAAAATCGTGGGCCTATATTTTACTTGGGTTTACTACAATATGAAAATACATTTTAAATAAAAGCAATATGTATAAATTACACAGTCAACTATATACCATTTTACATCATATGGTAAATACTGATTACTTTTAATGATCAGTCTATATGCTTCAGATTTTCTTCCCTGTACCTACTGCAGCCATGAACAACATACTACACGTATAACTGACTTCAGATCTGGTATTAGTGTATACATAGATTCCTGCCCTAAAGAAATCACTACCACTTCTGAAAATATCATGATGTATGTATAAAATCTGTTACATCAATGTCAAGTGTAACTTCTGCCAAGATTTTAACCAGTCTCACCTTGACAAAATTGAAGTATTCAGGGTTAATCTTCTCTCCCCCCAGTCTGACAGGGATGAGAATGATGACGGCTCTGTTGTCAGTGAGCGCTCCCTCAGGGGCCGCGTGTGTGTCCACCTGCACTGAGTGACTCTCGATAACATCAGCGTTGTACACTGGAGTTAATCAATAACACAGAGGCATCTCCGAGATCACTGGCTGAAGCTAACAGCATTCTTTGTGTGTTTTATTCCTTACATATCATTTGTCAGCAGTCTGAGGAAATTATTTGATTAAGGAACATTTACTTGACTTATCTGGTATACCTGTGCAGTCCTGCGCCACATAAACAGTCACACCTCGCAGTTCTGGATCTGTAGCAATTTCCACAGCTTTCCTAAAAATATATAAATATATATATATTTATTTTTTAATTACAGACAGGAAATGACTAATTATGAGTTTTAGGAATATTATTAAACAGAATTACAGTGAACCTAGTGGAAGTTTTTTTGTGTGTGTGTCTGAGATCCCGAGATACAAGATATTTACTGCATACACTACAATTACAGACAGTTGATACAACACTACAAGAGTTACAGTCATACCAACCTGAGTATGTGTGCCACTACTCCAGGGCCATACCAATCTCCTGCTCTTTTCCCTGAGGTCATACCCAGACGAACCAGCCGGTGGACCCCGAGCTGGGCAGACAGACTGTCTCCAAACCAGGACACGATAGTGCGGTGGTACACCTCTTTCAGGTGGGCGTCGGCTTCTTCTGCCCCACACTGGGGCTGGCATAAAGGCTCTGGGACTCTCAGCCGGTCTCCCTGGAATGAAGCTTCTATTGAGGCGACAAGTTTTCGTGCTGTGGTGCTCGTCCATGTCTCAGTGTCCAGAGGCTCCAAGGTCAGTGCATCAGGCCAGGTCCAGTCTGGAAAAAAAAAAAAGTAAATTGGCCAAAAACTTATTAATTAAATATGCACCTTACGTGATCAAATACGAACTTCTTCTTTATCTAAATATTTTGGGAAGTGTACTGAATTCAGAAATTACTTCAAGCTAATTAAAATAACCAGAAATGTCCATACTGAGCAATAAGGAGTGATAGAAAAGTCTTTCATAAGTCCTCCTATAAAGTTCCTATAAATCACACAGGCATATTTAAATCCGACTTCTAATGAGAAGGGCTACTACTTAAAGAATAGTCCAATTATAAAGATTCAATGTGGCCAGTATTTCACTTTTACTGCATTTTATCCTTACAAACAGGGTGGGCACCTAAGTGGTGGGGCTAAGCCTGGCGAGGGTCATAAAGGATCTGATTCTGAAACATTAATGCAATTTCATCGTGTAATTGATCAATAAATATGATTTATGTCGCTTCAGACACTTCACATGACATATTTCAAATTAGTCGTTGCCACCAACTTCTTCTTAAACGTTGTTTTCCGAATGGAGGCCATAAAATAGAATCAGATCAGACGTTCATTTTATTAATTATAGCTATGTTCTGTCATAGGGGACCCTGCTTATTGTGTGGCTATATAGGGAACACTGGGCTCAAGGCAGAGATACACCAGAGGCCACACCAGAGGCCACACCAGAGATAGACCAGAGGCCACACCAGAGATAGACCAGAGGCCACACCAGAGGCTACACCACCCTACATTTCTGGCCTGGTTTCCCACTGAAGGAAAGCAGGGTTGAGCCTGGCCAGTACCTGGATGGGAGACTTCCTAGGGAAAACTAAAGTTGCTGCTGGAAGTGTTATTAGTATTATCTGTATGTGTCCTAATGCCCCAGTATAGTGACGGGGACACTACACCATAAAAACAGCACTGTCTTTTGGCTGAGACGTTAAACTGAGGTCCTGACTCTCTGTGGTCATTAAAAATCCCAGGACACTTCTCATAAGGAGTAGGGGTACAGTATAACCCCGGGGTCCTGGCAAAATTCCCCCATTGGCCCTTCTCTATCATGGCCTCCTAATAATCTCCATCCCTGAAATGGCTATATCACTCTCTCCTCTCCACAAATAGCTGGTGTGTAGTGGGCGTTCTGGCGCACTATGGCCGCCACCGTGACAACCAGATGGATGCTACACACTAGTGGCAGTCGAGGAGATTACCCCCCCTATAAAACATAAAGCGCTCTGAGTGCCTAGAAAAGTGCTATATAAATGTATATAAAATTGAAGTATTCAGGGTTAATCTTCTCTCCCCCCCAGTCTGACAGGGATGAGAGGATTGCCGCTTTTAAACTGCCCTGAGGTGTGAATGAGTGAATGAATGTGTGTGCAGGGTGCCACGAGGTGGACTAGCATCCTATTCAGGTTGTGTCCCGGCCTGGTACCCAGCATTCCCAGGATTTGGCTCCAGATAAACCGCAACCCTGAGCATCTTACTGAAGATGAATGTCAAAACGCATGCTGAACAACAGTCCTATGACTGTATAAACCAGAACACTGCTTGGAATCGTATGTAACATGCATATCTTTGTTTAAAGAGTATAAAGCTCATTCTGATCTAAAATGTGCCACATAGACATGTCAAAATTTTAGAAATCTCCAATCATCAAGAGACACCTAATCAACACCTGGAACTGACCTCTACCCAAGAAATGCAGTAAAAGTGCCTGGGCCAGCATCATCTGCCCGGCTCTGAGAGTGCAGCCCCAGCCACAGTCTGTGGTGATGTTCGATTCCGGCAGCGTGGCGAAATCATCCCGATAAGTGAGCCAGATCCGTGAAGCAAAATCCCTCCGAAATCCATCCACATTGCCCATGACAGGTTCGTCATCAAATACGTCTGTGCTGCAGCTTTCTGTAGGACTGTCTTCATCTGTGGAAAAGCAGCAGTAACAAACCACGGAGCTCATCAGGCACTTAGAATAGAAAAGAATATAGACATGTACTAATAATCTTTTAGAACTGTCTAGTAAGTTGGTGTGTGTGGCATTTCTTTTACCATCTGCCTTGAAGTGATAACATTTCCCCAGCAGGAAGACTGCAGAATTGCGACTAAAGGAAGTCTTTGTTTTCAGCATCCAACCTATAATTAAATTAAAACGTACTCAATAAGTATGACATGATGTAAGGAACAAAACACTTTGGGATGTGCTGATATAGTAAACATAATAAACAATGGTTTGGCGCAAGTCATGGTTTAATTCCTCTTATACCACAGCAATGTGCAAACAATTGCAATTTGGATTTATTAAAGAATAACATCGTACTTTTTATGCATTTCTAGTTACATTTAATGTTGTGGAATGTCCAAGAGTTAAGTTAGCTCCTTTTATCACCAGTGTTTAGGCTCTCTTGAAGTTAATAAGACCAAACAAACAAAAAAAAATGCAGTGTGACCTCTGACACTGGAGACTCCTTCTAAAAATGTTAAATAAATGTTACAGTAATCTTACAGTAAGCATATCAATTAATAAACATGCTTTTTAAATGAAAAAAATGTTATGTGGAGCATCGGCCATACAGGTCCCTGTGTACGCTGTTACAAGAAATGATAACATATTAAAACAAGCGCGTTAATATAAGCCTGTTATTTGTGTTGTAGCTGGAACTACTGTCAGAGCTGCTGTTATAGAAAATAAACGAAAAAAACATTTTCTGATCAATCAGAATGCCATATATGTATATGTATATGTATACACACACATATGAACAGATTATATTAAACATATTATACAGGATGTCCCAAAAGTATCCATACATAGTGGAAATTAAGACTTTTTTGCTAAATATCTTCCAAAAGTGTTTTATACTTAGTTTATATATATATATATATATATATATATATATATATATATATATATATATATATAAACTCCATGTACAAAACATCTTGTACATAATTGCCATATATATATGTAAGGCAATTATGTACAAGATGTTTTGCATATAAAGTTAATGTCCCCTATGTATGGAGACTTTCAGGACAACCTGTATTAGTTGATGTGTTATTATAAGTTAATAACACATTAAAGCAAACGATGCTCTGTTTAGAACAGGTGAGTTCTTCAGGTAAAAGAAGGTGACTGTGTATAAATGCTAGAACTCAAACGTTTGTAAGGAGTAGGGCTTGATTTGGGACACAGCCAGTACCTGGGGTAGTGTTACTTACTGTATTTGACATTATTCCATGCCGAAATGAACTTAGACTTTATTTTCTCCACCTCGTCGTTCCCTTTAATCTCCATTTCGTCAGGCACGGATCGGAACCCATCACCGCACACACGGCCAAATGCCTGTGTTCAATCAAACAAACAAACAAACAAACTCAGGTGCCTGCAATTGTAGATAAAGCTTGACTAATGCACGCAGACCAAAAATTACATTCAAATTTTTCCACATAAGAAAAGGCCAGATTTGAGACATCATTAAAATAATGTTTTTAAAGTTTTCCTTACTAGCTAGGCAACTGTTTAGCCCCTAAGCTAGTTGTTAACACACTTCCGAAAATCACACCAGCAGCAACTAAATGCTAAAAAATGTATAAAGACTAATAATTTAATAATAATGTATGCGCTACTTATTATATTATAAACAATTGTACCTGTTTACGTGCTTTGAGATATTTATCTGTTCATATCGCCTGCATGTCACTTCTGTTTACATTTTGAGGAAATGACCTCGGTGTCCTGTGAACTCTCGCGAGACTTTGAGTTGGACGCGCTTCATGTTGCTGCCACTGGGTCACGCGTTTTAGCCAAATTTCTTTGTAAGGAATTTTCTTTTGTAATAAAAAGTAAATGTATGAATTGATTGAATTTTAGTTTTACTATTATATGCATTAAAACCCTGCATTAGAAAAAAAAAATACACACTCCATGACAATCTGACTGCACCATGTCAGACTGCTAATATTACACTGTATAATGTGCACTGCATTACCTTGTTGCACACAATATTTTGCATACAGTTGTTATAACTGTAATGTTTTTACGTATCCCATTGCAGCAACACACATGTATTGGCACCATATATGGCAACAACACACACATATTCACAGTCATTCACACCTAGCAGTAACTTACCTTATTGGCAAATCTCCCTGTTGGCATGTTTTTGGGATGTCGGAGGTTGGAGAACACGGAGGGAGGGGACCCACAAAGACATGGGAGGGAACATGCACAGAAACTCCACAGAGACAGAGTTTAGGATTTAACCCAGGACCCTGGAGCTCTGAGGTGACTTCACTAATTCAATAAATAGGTTTTTCTTGGGGGAAATAAGTATTGGACATGTCAACATTTTTTCCGGTAAATATATTTCCCATGATACTATTCACATGAAATTTTCACCAGACGTCAGTATTAACTTGTGAAATCTGGAAATATAAAGAATTAACAACATTAAAATCCATAAATAAAGTTATGTTTAATAAAGTGGAATGACACAGGAAAAAAGTATTGAACACGCTAAGAAAAAGCAGTTCTCTAAGGCAAGGTAAGGCAAGGAACCAGCTAAAATCTGTAATTAATTATACCTCCAGCTGTGCAAATTAATATCAGCTGGGTTAGTAAATTGATGGTCTATAAAAAGGCTTTTCATTACCAAGGTGTCACACAGGAAACATCTCATGATGGGTAAAAGCAAAGAGCTCTCCTAAGACCTTCGCAACCTTATTGTTGCAAAACATATTGATGGAATCGGATACATACGTATTTCAAAACTTCTGAATCCTCCAGTAAGCACCATTGGGGCTATTATCCGGAAGTGGAAGCAGCATCACTCCGTCATCAACCGACCACGCACAGGAGCTGCTCACAAGATTTCTGACCAGGTTGTCAGAAGAATAGTCAGAAGAGTAGCCCAAGAACCAAGGACCACTCGGAAAGAGCTCCAGAAACACTTGGAGGCAGCAGGTGCCATCGTCACAGAGAAAACAATAGGCAATGCACTCCACTGCTCACGCTCATCCCACATTACTAAAGAGAAGGCAGGTCGAAGCTCGTTTAAAGATTGCTACAACTCATTTGTACAAGCCTATGAAATACTGGGAGAGTGTAGTTTGGAGGTGGAAGCATCACCGTGTGATGGCATGGACTCCACAAGACCTCTGAAGGTGTGTTGTGGTATCTGGCACCAAGACGTTAGCAGCAGATCCTTTAAGTCCTGTAAGTTGCGAGGTCATGCCTCCATGTATTGTACTTGTTTGTCCAGCACGTCCCACAGATGCTCGATCAGATTGAGATCTGGGGAATTTGGAGGCCAAGTCAACACCTTGAATGTTTAGGTAGCTGTTACGTGTCAAAGTAACATCCACATAAATGCCAGGACCAAGGTTTCCCAGCAGAACATTGCCCAGAGCATGACTCATCAGACCAGGCCACCTTCTTCTATTGCTCCATGGTCCAGTTCTGATGTTCAAGTGCTCACTGTAGGTGCTTTCGGCAGTGAACAGGGGTCAGCATGGGCACTTTGACCAGTCTGCAGCTATGCAGCCTTATACACAGCAATCTGTGGTGCACTGTGTGTTCTGACACCTTTCTATCATAGCCAGCATGAACCTTTTCAGCAATTTATGCAACACTAGCTCTTCTGTGGGATCGGACCAGATGGCCTAGCCTTTGCTCTCCATGCACATCAATGAGTCTTGGCTGCCCAGGACCCTGTCGCTGGTTCATCGGTTGTCCTTCCTTGAACCACTTTTAATAGGTTCTAACCACTGCATACAGGGAACACCCCACAAGACCTGCTGTTTTGGAGATGCTCTGACCCAGTCATCTATCCATCACCACTTACCTCAATCCGGAGCGCAGAATCTGTCACCATCTTCAAGAAACAGCTAAAGACCTACCTCTTCTGTGAACACGTAACCAACCCATTGAAAAAAATAAAATAAAATAAAAAACCTTACTCTGGCGCTTCTTCTAGAACTCAATTAATAGATCTTGTATTGTAGCACTACTTGTATTGTTCTCCACTTGATATATCGCTTTGCTTGTATTCTCTCATTTGTAAGTCGCTTTGAATAACAGCGTCTGCTAAATGAATAAATGTAAATGTAAATGTAAATGTACCCCTTGTCAAAGTCGCTCAGAAAAATGGGCAACTCTTTGCCCATTTTTCCTGCTTCTAACACATTAACTTCAAGAACTGACTGTTCACTTGCTGCCTAATATATCCCACCCCTTGACAGGTGCCATTGTAATGAAATAATCAATGTTCTTCACTTCCCCTGTCAGTAGTATATACTTCATCATCATTGTATATGATGATGATTGTCTTTTTACTGTCTTATTTGAATCTGCTTTTTTGCTATCTATCTATCTATCTATCTATCTGCTCTTCATCAGGCATCATTACAGCTCTAAAATAAACTGGAACAGCTGTAATAATTATCCATCTATCCATCCATCCATTTTCTATACCCCTTATCCTACTAGGGAACCTGGAGCCTATCTCAAGGAGTATGGGGCACAAGGCGGGGTACACCCTGGACAGGGTGCCAATCCATCACAGGGCACAATCACATACACATACACATTCACACACCCATTCACACACTACGGACACTTTGGGCAATTTTTTTTGCCAATCAGCATACCATGCATGTCTTTGGATTGGGGGAGGAAACCGGAGTACCTGGAGGAAACTCCGGCAGCATGGGGAGAACATGTAAACTCCACACACTCAGGGCAGCGGCGGGAATAATGAATAATAGAATCAATGTAAATTATAATGTGTAATTTTAATAATGATAAATGATAAATAATTATGTAAAAAAAATCAATTACACGTGCAGGTGATTTATTACTACCTCACACACTATGAACTATGAAGGGTTAAATGTGGGAAATGAGTAGAAAGTGACCCGTTTTATTATCGGATGCACTTCACACATCATACAGCTCTATTAGTTTCCGGTTTCATTGTTATTGTATGGACACAGGATATGAGTCAGTTACTACTTCACGCGCATCTGCCACTACTCCGTTCCCATAACACAAACACACAAACATTTATAAAACAAAAAAGCAGAACAAAAACATTGTACCTAATCCTTACATTCTGGTTCATTTGAGTTTTATCCTGGTTATAGTAATTATATTGTTTGTTAGTCTGAATAAATAATTTCTCCAGAGTTACAGTCCCACGCCTTTTACCGTAATGAACACGAATACATCATGGCGCTGTACTATTTTGACTTGTTTAATATTTAGTACGGTTTTGGACACAGATTTAGACTGTTGTGAAAATGTTGGCGTATCTATATTAGCGAGTTAGTTTGCCGGTTGTAGCCGTGTTTGAGGTTTGGCGCTGTTATCTGCGCTTCTTTTCGATATTTTACGGTATATTTTTATCCGTTTTCTCCCGTTTTATCCCCTCACCCTGGAACACTTGGGGAATCGGTGCAGTCAGTTAGCGGCCACAGCAATGGCTGAGCGCCGCGCCTTCGCTCAGAAAATAAGCAGGTAAGACTCCAGTTTCAGCGGCGTTTTTGAAACGTATACTCCTTTCCCTTCGTTGTTTACCGTCGTTTATTTGCTCTTTAGCTAGTCCCTGTTGGACGGCTGCCTTCCGTGGGTATTAAAACCGGTCCCAAATAAAGGCCTACAGTCGGTTTATGGGTAGCTAACGTTAGTGCTAGCGCTGTTGTTATAGCCTGCAGTCAGAGATGCCGAGTGACCCACCCAAACCACACGGAATGATGGCTTTGTGCCTTCGTGTACGTTTTTATCTGCTTGTAAAGTCGGGTTTACTCTACAGGAATACTCCACTGATGTAGTTTGAGAAGTCAGACCATGAGGTGGTCCTGGTTTCAAACGAAATCCTGCAAAATGAAGGTTGTCAAGACAGACACAAGCATTAGGTAGTGGATTTACTCCATGTGTAACTGTAGTGAACTACACTACATCCTGTCTCCTAGTTTCAGTTCATGGTACTGCTTAAGACTCAGATCAGTAATCAATGGACAAGTCTGTTATTTAATAATTGGTTTTATTTATTGCTTTTATTGCTAATCGCAGAAATTGAGTGTCACAGTATTTGGTGCCTTGTTGACACCTTGCTGCTTTGCTCAGTCTTGGGATATGTGTTTTTATGCTTTATGAAACAAATCCCCTCCCCCCCATTATCTGAGATTAAAACATCACACAATAAGATCCTGTAGTTACTTCTCATGTGATCTCCTTTTACTTCGTTACGTTGTTGCTGCACAGTTGGTGCCATTTGGAGCGTGCATGCTGCAACTACACAGTGATGGGTCCTTATTAATGGTATTGCTGTCCTTGTGCATTGCAGGAACGCGTTGCTTAAAGCTTTATTTCTTAATGATCTACTCCAGACTTGACATCTGACTTGAGTTATCCAGCTAACGTCGAAATCCTTCTCTTTGAAATACCCACACGGCAAGGTAGTCCGGCGTTCGTGTCGAAGCTGGAGGATTACCTGAACTATAAAGATGGATGATGTGGGATTTAACCAGGTGTTAGAGTTTTCATGATGTACATGTAGACGAATATATCGGATAATGTACTGCTAGTCGCTCGAAGCACGAGATCGGATTCAGAAATGGGTTCGTGAAGTCAAGTTTTTCCGATCCTATCTGGTGATGTATTTTTAACCTGAACTGCTACGGATGTTGAGGATCTTTTACATTTACAGCATTTATCCAGAGCGACTTACGTTGATCTCATTTTATGCATCTAAAGCCGGGTTCACATTGTACGATTTTGGCCATGATTGGGTCGTCTGAGACAAATTTTGAGAATTCTTAAAGATTGCTATAATCCTAGGATAAAATCTGTAGTCTTTGATCGCTAGTTTGACGTGTTCCCCGACAGACGATTTAATGGTCGGTGCGATCAAATTTTACCTCCGATTAAATTCTGGCCATGTCAGAAGATTTGAGATACAGTCCTGTAGTGTGGCTTCTCCTACTCTGTACGAGTCTTCTTGCGTGTGTCTATTTTTCACGTCTTGACCGTTGTACAGTTTGACATTAATGACAGCTGAGATCCTACAGTGTGACACGGCTTACAGTGGGGATCATGTTCGTACAGTCAAGCAACAGTCACAAAGGACTATTAAAAATCACACAGTGTGCACCCGGCTTAAGCGGTCGAGGGTTAAGGGCCTTGCTCAAGGGCCCAGCTTGGTGGTGCTGGGAATTGAACTCCTGATCTTCCGATCAGAAGACCGACATCGTAACTGCTGAGCTACCACTGCCCATGTCATATTATTTTAAAGCACATGGACATTGTGTGTCTGATGTTTCTCATAGAAAAAGTCATCTCTGTTAGTTACCATGCCAGTATGATGCCATCATCAGGTCTGTACCAGGTTTCAGACCATGTGTAGAGTTTTCATACTAGTTTAGCAGGATTTGTGTGTCTCTTTAAACACATAAAAATTTAACGATGATCCCTCTGGTTAAAGTCTTGCATTTTGATGAAAAATTATTTTTATATAATTAAACTATTTTTAATATGTTGGTTCATGTTGATGCATGGTTGATCACCCCCCCCCCCCCCCCCCCCCCCAAAATGTTAGTCTTGGAGAATTTCTGCACACCATCAGGTTTCCCCTATCATACGACTGCTAGAAACCAGTCTATCGCGTGCTTCATCTGTGATAAGTGAAGCCAGCCAGCTGCATCTTTACTAGCTGAAGGCGGCGTAATACACTCAGAGGAAAGTGCTATCCATGCTCTTCTGCATGCAAGAGCTCCTAGGTGCCTATGATTGGCCTGGGGGAGAGAGAGAGGATGCCATTCCTCCCACACAGAGAGCATGGCCAATTTTACTTTCTTGGATTCCTGGCCATGGATGGCCGTGACCTCGTCGGGATTCACGATGTCCGGACGATGCAGCAATTCTTTAAAAACACAATAATAAAATCTAAGGACGTTTTCACACTTGGTCCAAAACCTCTGCACTCAGGACCGATTCTGGGATCACTCGGGGCGGGGCTCATAATCACAGGGGTGGATAGATGGATAGATCGATCGCTTTATTAATCCCAGAGGGAAATTCAGCGATTACAGTAGCAATCCAAAGAGTAGAGTAGCAAGCAAGATTATTGAGAGTTATTTAGACTAATAACATATTCAGTAAGAACATGATAGAATATAGTATTGGCTATAGAGTGAGTATAGGCTTATACAGGTGCATCTCAATAAGTTAAAATATTATGGAAAAGTTCATTTTTTTCCAGTAATTTAATTCAAAAAGAGTAACTTTCATATATTCTGGATTCATTACACATAAAGTGAAATATTTCAAGCCTTTGTTTTGTTTTAATCTCGATGATTACGGCTTACAGCTCATGGAAATCAAAACTTCAGTATCTATCTCAAAATACTCGAATAAAGAAATTATCATACATAGAAACTAACATATTCGAATAAATATAAACATTCATATAAACCCGTCATAGAAAATTAATGAACACTCTTTGGCCAATCAGGTTTGAGAATTTAACTGCACTGTGATATAAACGAACGTAAACGACGACCCATCGATAGCTTAGTGTGGATATTTCGATGTAGTCTTCCTTTATAGTACTAGTTGAGTTTAAGTGGGCAGCTGTTCTACTGCTTTAATGGCCACTCAGCTCAGTGTTGTCTGTAATCTTTTAGGGTAAAAAATGGACTTTCAAAGAGGAAACACATGGCCGTGTGGTATGCAGTTTTCCTGGATGATATGGCTGAGCCTATAGCCGGCTTTGGTGTAGAGATTGCCCTGTGATCATTCCTATAACCTGCTTTGTCAGAGGATCGACTATTTCAAATTGTACACAACTGTTTGTATTTTTGTGCTTTGTTCAGGTATTGCATTTGTCACTGTATTTATTTTTAAATTGTTTAAGGTCAAGCATCAGGAAATGTAAAGCAACTTTATTACGAAAAAGCAGATATTAGGCTAAAACAAAGGTCCATTTCATATGTTTGCATAGATTCTTCTTTGCACAATAATAGTATACAATGTATTACCTGTTCTAATGTAAGTGATGACTTAATTTTTGGACACGCTACAACATTAAATGCAGCTATAAACTCCTATTTGTCGGATGATGAACCGTTTCTGGCTCTTTGTTTGTTGTTGTGCACACAGTAGCTTCAGATTCCTGTTCTTGGCTGACAGGATTGCAATTCTATGTGGTCGTCTCCTGTTGTAGCCTACGTGCGTGTGCGTTCTGACATGCTTTTAAAGACTGGTTATTTGATGTACCATTATATTCCTGTCAGCTTGAACCAGCCTGGCCATCCTCCTCTGACCTCTCTCAACTAGGCATTTCTGTTGCTCACTGAATGTTTTTTGTTTTGCGCACCATTCTTGGTTAACTAAAGAGGTGTGTGTGTGTTTGTGTGTGTGTGAAAATCCCATGACTTTGCCAAACATCTAGGTTAGGCTTATGACATAAGCATTTGTTATTAAAAAAGATATCGTATGTGCGTTTGGTGGGGGACACGGTGGCTGAGGAGTTAGCACGTTTGCTTCGCGACTCCCGGGTTGGGGGTTCGAGTCAACACTTGACCAATGATGTCCTGGTTGTTACTTTTTTTGCTGTGGTTTTATGCAAGCTTTAGCAGTCCTGGACGACGTTTTCATGACGTAACGTAATTGGGAAGAGATTTCTTTGAGGCACAGTGAGATCGGTGTATTTACAGTTTATAACGTCTGACTTAAATTGATTTAATTAATCTCCGATCTCCTGAAATGGTTGCAGAGCTCAGATTTAGTGTTTCTTACTAATACAAATAATGTGGAAAATTTTGTAGAAATTATTTAAAAAAATAAATAGTATAAGCCATTGTCTCAGAACAAGTGTGTTATGTTGCTGAAAATGTTATATATTTTTTTGGAAACCTGCCTTCTGGTTCGGAATGCATGTCATGTCAGTCAGTTTATAGACACGCCCCCAACCCCTCCCTTAACCTCCTTTTAAATCATAATGTTGAGAAGTTATAGAGCATGTTATAGAGTTATGGCTCGGCTTTTGAGCAGTCGACTGTCCGAGTGTGCTTCAAAGTGACGTCATGACTGTCCTTGCTAACGGTAACTCTAGTTAGGATTAGTTTTGTGGGCGGAGCTTTGTGTACAATTTATGGAAATGGGTACGGGCTCAATGGGTAAAAAGAAGATAATTCAAATCTTATTCAGCTCCGCCCTTTTAACATTTCTTTGACATGAGAGGAAGGTATTCAGGGTAATCTGTTGTCTAGGTGATCAGTATTGACATCTGACTTGAGTTATCCAGCTATTATAATTCTCCTCGATTTGATGAGTTCCCAGACTTTTGTTCTATTCACTAGATGCTCTTATTTTCCGTGGTCTGATTAGAAGATTAAATCCGTTTGGGTTGATGTTGTAACATCACTCAGTGTTGCTGTTTTTTTTTTTGTTGGTTTTTTTTCCTCCAGTTTTTTTCCTCAGGCTGTAAATTGGTCTTGTTTTCCATGTGCCCAAATTTCCTTGACAAGCAGAGACATTACTGTAGAATCCACCCTCCCATTTTGGAGTGTATTATTTTTTCCCCCCCATTGACTCTTCCATTTGGGGGATTTATTATAATTTTTTTTGCCATAGGCGTCGAAGATCAAAATAGTATGCTGACAGAAAATGCTAAACGAGGAGTGAATTTTTAAACAGCTTCTTTGCTATGTATGCGTACCAAGTAGAGTATGGATATGGACATTTCCTATTAAGGATAGTCTGGACACTATTTGTTCCAGACAGAGCTCAAAGAATAAAAATGAAACAGAAACTTTTCTGCTCCTGTTCCATTTTTCCATGGGAGAAAAAAAAAGGTAAAGCCGTCTCACAGCTTCGGAAAACAAGATCTTATCCTCATGTTGTGTTTCTGCTTGAACCGTCATTGCAGTCGAGTGCACAGTTTGTACCGGAACTGTCTCGGTCCAGTACAGCCAGGCCGTGAAACATGAATTGAAAGTTTTAACCAGTGTCTTAGTAAACACCAGACTCTTTAGCTAATTTTCTCAGGTTTGTCAAGACTAAATAAAGGCCTGACCAAGATCAACAAGACCACTATCCATATGGTGTTGGCTCTGTAACCTCTACTGTTTTGGGGGGTGGGTGGGGGGAAGAAAGTTTCACAGTGTCACACATCATCTGTTTCTTGACCTTTGAAACACTGACCTTGCAGCCTGTGCTTTGTGGCATGCAGCCACAAAAAGTAAAAGTGGACACCATAATAGGTTTTATACTAGGGCTGCAAAAAGCGAACTGTTTATGTGAATTAACCGACAAATCCTCTGTTCACACTGGCTTATAAATGAGAATGGGTGTAGCAAATATCATTTCGCTTTTTTGTTGATTTATTTTATTGTTTTTTTTGTGTAGCATCTTGTTACACTATTGACATTCTCCTCAAGGGTTTTTCTCTCATTTTGATCATATATTTATGTATTTATTATATATTTTTCCCAGTACTGATATTTAAACCTCGACTATCAGCCGATATTGAGATCCATCCAGTATAATTTTTTTTTACACGACTTGCACAAAACCATAGCTTTCGTATAAAAATCACTTACATTGCAAATGTAGTAAATATAATACGGAATAAATGTAATAAGAATAAAAAAAAATACAGGCAAGTTTCCTGTTCCAAGAAAAATCTCCCAAATCCCATTCCAGTCTTTGGAGTCTTTGTTACAGGATTGCATTCAAATTCATGCTTTTGAAAATTTTTCATGTTCGATCCACCATTTTTTGCTGGTATTGGCCAGATATCAATCCCGTTTATCTCTAATATTTATTATTTGACACGTGCCTGCTCATTTCTATAGTCTAAGTGACCGTCATAAATGAAACCGGATCCACCATGACCCTGATCAAGATAAAGAAATGAATTCATTAATGAAATGAATTCATATTTAGTGTCCATGACTAGTTGTATGTGTGTTGTTATACTGATTACCTCACAAAAGTGGTATAAAACTACCAGAATAAAAACACAGTTAACATATGAGAGAATTTTTACAACAAATAATGCTCAGCCAAAATGTTCTAATTGTTTCATTGCACTTCTTCCCCGGACGTTGCTTTACACTTCTTTGGACCTGTGTTGCTTTAGTAGACGCTTAGATCGCTGCTATAAATTCGACTTTTGTTCTACTGATGCAGGTGTTATGCTGTAAGGATCTAAGAAGCGTCTGGGTTTGTGCCTGGAGGGGTGTGAGGAGGGGGATGTGTGGCTGTTCAGTTTTCTTCAATAGATCAGATAAGGGGTGAGCAGAATAATGGCCACAGGGTCTCTACATGCAATGTTTTTTTCACAAATGGAATGAACCGATGGCCTTTACTTGCGTTTATTTGATGGTTTTAGCCGTAGGGACTATGACCTTGTGTATGTACACTATATCTCCAAAGGGTTGTGGACTCCTGAGCATCACATCCATATGTGCTTGTTGAACAGCCCATTCCAGATTTAGACCCCCTTTACTGTTATAATAACCTCCACTCTTGTTGGAAGGCTTTTCATTAGATTTCGAAGCGTGTCTGTGGGGATTTGTGATCATTCAGCTACAAGAGCATTAGTGAGGTCAGGCACTGATGTTTAGCGAGGAGGCCTGGGGTGTAGTCGGCATTCCAGTTCATCCCAAAACGTGTTCAGTGGGGTTGAGGTCAGGGCTCTGTGCAGAACGCTGGATGTCTTCATGTCTGATGTCTTCATGTGTACGGGGCATTGTCATGCTGGAACATGTTTGGGCTTCTTAGTTCCAGTGAAGAGAAACTGTCATGCTACAGCATACAGACATTCTATACAATTGTACGCTTCCAACTTTGTGGCAAAGATTTCTGTTTCATATTGTTTTGTTGGCCAAGAATAATCCCCGATGTCTTTCCAAGCTTTCACAAGTTCTCTGTGATTCACAAATGAAACCTAATTAAACGATTCTTCCTGTTGCCTTTGTAGGCCATTTTGTCAGTACATTGAGTGTAAGCCTTTTGTGTTACCTTTCCTGCTTACAGTTACCAAGCCTCCCCTATTGTATGATATTGTAGATTATGACAGGTAGATTTTCAGCAGTGTATGTTTCATGGTTTCTGATGAAGCCTAGAGGGTGTTCACAGCACTTTTAGGCGTGTTGATTCAAATAACTTCTTCAAAGTGCGATATCACGGGACAGTTATCGACTCACGGTTTTATTGACGTGTGACGTACAAACTTGACTCTGTGTGTCTATTATTCAGGACTGTAGCTGCGGAGGTGAGGAAGCAGATCGCTGGTCAGTATGGAGGTTCCCCTCAACTCCTCAAAAATCTCCACATGGGGGGTAATGCTGCGAGCAACTCGGTAAGTGTAGCACAACAACTTCATCTGGTTCTAGGAACAATGGTCCTTTTTCTTATCTTTTGTGTATGTGTTCAGTTTTGAGCTGTTAGTAATTATCCATCAGGTATATACTTGATGGTTTGTGGTATGTTACAGTATTAACCTTGTCCTTTTTTTGGATGTTGGCCTTTACTCAGTAACGGTGTGTAGAAATGAGTGCATGTAATAAAGTAATGTGGGTTTGATTAATCTAAAAGTGGTGTTTTTAGCACAACTGAAGCAAGCCCATACCCACTATTTTATACATACATATATATATACTTATATGTATGTATGTATGTGTGTGTATATATATATATATATATATATATAATATTATTTGCATATATAATGTGACACCATACTTTACCCTCATATACATCACATTTACTTGAAACACACCCTTATTTATCCAGGTGTTGTGATAGTTCACCAATCAAAGTATAGCATCCCACAAGCTACGTGCATCTGTTCATTCGGCAGTTGAAAGTTAATGGTCTTGCTCGAGGACTGAACCATGACTGCTTGGCAGTGCTGGGATTTGATCTGAAGGCGTTCTGATCTTTAGCTCAAAGGCTTAACCACTAAACCATAAGGATTATGCTACATTCATCCAATATCCCAGGAAAGATGTAAATAGAAAGCGGGGAGGAGGTAGTTAGGAGTGTTTCTGGAAGCCATAAAAATAACGTAGGAGACAAAACATAAAATAAAACATCAATTATTAGCACAGTTTAAAGGTCAAAATCAGGCAGGATATTGTTCCAACTTCATAACTACATTATATGTAGTTATAAGAACACTATAGCTAGATCTTTATTAATTTTAGTAAAATATAAGTCCTGTCTATCTATCTATCTATCTATCTAATAGAGGTATCGATCTATCTATCCAATATAGGTATCTCTCTATCTATCTAATATAGGTGTCTATCTATCTATCTATCTAATATAGGTATCAATCTATCTATCTATCTATCTATCTATCTATCTATCTAATATTGGTATCTATCTATCTATCTATCTATCTAATATAGGTATCTATATATCTATCTATCTAATATAGGTATCTATTGAATATAGGTATCTATCTATCTATCTATCTAATATAGGTATCTATCTATCTATGTATCTATCTATCTAATATAGGTATATATCTATCTATCTAATATAGGTATATATCTATCTATCTAATATTGGTATCTATCTATCTATCTAATATAGGTATCTATCTATCTATCTAATATAGGTATCTATCTATCTATCTAATATAGGTATCTATTTATCTGTCTAATATAGGTATTTATCTAATATAGGTATCTATCTATCTAATATGGGTATCTATGTATCTATCTGTCTAATATAGGTATCTATCTAATATAGGTATCTATCTATCTAATATAGGTATCTATCTATCTATCTAATATAGGTATCTGTCTATCTATCTATCTATCTAATATAGGTATCTGTCTATCTATCTATCTATCTAATATAGGTATCTGTCTATCTATCTATCTATCTAATATAGGTTTCTATCTGTCTATCTAATATAGGTATCTATCTATCCATCTATCTAATATAGGTATCTATCTATCCATCTATCTAATATAGGTATCTATCTATCCATCTATCTAATATAGGTATCTATCTATCCATCTATCTAATATAGGTATCTCTTTCCATCTATCTAATATAGGTATCTATCTATCTAATATAGGTATCTATCTATCCATCTATCTAATATAGGTATCTATCTATCCATCTATCTAATATAGGTATCTATCTATCTAATATAGGTATCTATCTAATATCTGTTAGATAGATACATGCCTATATTATCTAATATAGGTATCTATCTATTTAATATACGTATCTATCTATCTATCTATCTAATATCTGTTAAATAGATAGATACCTATATTATCTAATATAGGTATCTATCTATCTAATATAGGTATCTGTCTATCTATCTATAGCAAAACAAACAAGAAGTAAACAACAGCATACAGTAGGGAACTTGATACCTAGCTGAATCAAGTGAACAGGTGTGCTAATGTTAGATAGCTCCTTATTGAGCCACTAAAATGTCTTACCTGTTCAGCAGGAAAAAAGCCATCTCTGTGTCAGTCTTCAATCCCTTCAGATCTGTTTTCTCCACCTCTCAAAAGCCATGCCAATTATTTATTCTCGTTTTAGCACAGGCTCTTTTTGACCGCAGGCTGTCCACAGTTTGAGGTTTCTTGGTTTTGACAACAGGTAATACCCCAGATGTCAACGTTTAGAACTATTCAGATTAAAAGCAGCCATCTTAGATGACAAGTTTAAATTCTAAGCAACTGTTGTAAGAACAACCTATAAACACTCCACCATCCTTAACACCCACACATGAGATATAGTAGTCGGGTCTTCTTCTGTTTACGGACGTGATGTAACCACGCAATGACGAATGACGTCAAACTGACATTTCCCATGAAATCCGACCTCATGGCTCAAATTATAATTCATTATTGTAAGCTTACAATTGTGAATCGGGGTAAGGTAAGGAGACAGTTTTGAACGCTGATTTTGTTTTTATGTATTTCCTAAATTGATTTTTATTCATTTTTAACCAAAAAAATACTGCAGCTTTTATTAATAATAATAATAATAATAATAATAATAATAATGTAATAATCTTAAAAAACATGAGATGAAAACTGAGTCAGAGCACATAAAAATATCAAGTGTAGAAATGGGGTTCTTGAATATAATAAATATACAATCGTTTTGAAGTTACTTACAACATAGACTTACTTATAATTATTATAAATATCAATTCTAATACTATACAAAAAGTCATTTTTGTTTCTTATTTTCTCTCTTCCTATCTATCTCTAGGTGCCATTGACTGAGGCGGTGGAGCCAGTGGACTTTGAGGAGTATTTGATCACTCATCCACCCATCATTGAGTCGGGACCTCTGAGAGACCTCATTGAGTTTCCTCAAGATGATATTGAAGTCATTTACACACCCAGGGAGTGCCGGACGCTGGGCCAGGCAGTGCCAGAGGAAGGGTGCGTATGTGATGCATTATTGTTGCTCAGATGAGACTTTCAGAGGGTTTTATTCAGTAATTTGTCATTCTGATATAATTCAGTAGATGGGTCTTGATGGTGAGTTGAGACTTGAGTCCCATGGCAGAGCTTTTTTCATACACAGTTTTTCCTCTTCAGTCCTGTTATTTTAAGCTTCCCACACTGTCTACTCGCACTGTTGTTTATTACAGTGCCTGTCGGTTATCCTTAAGGGTGGACTGGTACTCCTCAATATCCTGCCTGATACTCACACATTTAACAGCTTTCCTTTTTGCTTTACTTTCACTGGCCAAAACATGCGTGGCTTGTTTTTCCTTATTTTCCTTACATTGGGTTTTCTATTTCTTTTCAATTAATGCGCAGTTAACTTTAGAATACAGACATCTTGTGGCAATGGAACTGTATTTCCTTAATCTGTCACATCCTGTATTAACATAAGGCTTGTGTTCAGGGTTTGGTTCAGTAAAGATGTATGAGCTTTTGGTACTCAGTGGCCTTTTTCCATGATGAAATTTGTGTTACTATTAATAGAGTAAGCTCCTCACAGCTCTTTCTATACTTGTGGTGAATGTAGTTAACCACATGTAACCCATGTGACTCCTTTTTGTTAATCACTTTTCAGTGATAATGATGCACATGTCCGTGACTGTATCAGATCCTACACTGAGGATTGGGCCATCGTCAACCGCAAGTAAGACACTCGGATTTCTTCACACTTTTTTCTTAATTTGGCTTGTTTTACAAAATCAGTGAGTTATTGTTTAGGAGAATTCATGAAACAATAACAAGTAAAAAGGAGAAATACCAAGTCAAACTATACTGTATAAGAGAAATGTGTTCAATATAGGCACAATATTAAAAATATACTGTATACTATACTGTATAAGAGAAATGTTCAATATAGGCACTATATTAACAATATACTATATATAAAACACAAAATCCACTATATTACACATGGCAGGTTTCTCGACCCCGTGTCTACGAGTTTCTCTTGCCTCTCAAATTTGGAACTTTGGCTTGGTTTAATGAGGAAATTGGACAAACCTGATGAAGACTTGGAAAAACTAGTCATGTGATCATATCTGCAAACATGCACAGTGGAAAGACAAGATAGAGAGCACCCAAACAAAACATGTAAGCTAACACACAACCCACGAAAGCGTAAAGACTTGTCCGCTAGGTTTTCCCACGAACTGGGATGTAATCTAGAATAATGCTTTATGTATTCAGAACGTTTCATTTTTTATAACCAATGTCCAAGTTGCATAAAGCAACCCAAGCTACTTTAAATTACTTGTCAAACACTAATCTGTTTGTGAACGATTATACACCGATTAGCCATAACATTAAATCCACTGACAGCTGAAGTGAAGAACATTGATTATCTTATTACACTGGCATCTGTCAGGGGGTGGGATATATTAGGCAGCAAGTGAACACTCAGTTCTCGAGGTTGATGCGTTGGAAGCAAGTGTAAGGATCTGAGTGACTCTGATAAGGGCCAAATTGTGATGACTGGATGACTGGGTCAGAGCATCTCCAAAACAGCAGGTCTTGTGGGATGTTCCCGATATGCGGCGGTTAGTACCTACCAAAAGTGGTCCAAGGAATGACAACCGGTGAACCGGCGACAGGGTCATGGGGAGCGAAGGATAGAACGTCTGGTCCGATCTCACAGAAGAGCTACTGTAGCACAAATTGCTGAAAAAGTTAATGCTGACTGTGAAAGGTGTCCGAACACCCAGTGCGTTGCAGCTTGCTGCGTATGGGGCTGCGTAGCTGCAGACCGGTCAGAGTGCCCATGCTGACCCCTTTCCACCGCCGAAAGCACCTACAGTGGTCACGTCAGCATCAGAACTGGACCATGGAGCAATAGAAGAACATCATGGCACCAGGATGCCCTATGGGAAGAAGGCAGTGTGATGCTCTGGGCAATGTTCTGCTGGGAAACCTTGTGTCCTGGCATTCATGTGGATGTTACTTTGACACGTACCACCTACTTATTCGTTGTTGCAGACGAAGTACACCACCATATTGATTGTGAGTGCTTTATTTATGTGTGTGTTTTCCTCTTTTCTGTATACTCCAATAAAAGAAAAAAACGCATAAAGCTCATTATACAACGGTAGAGTAGTATTGTTTTAGATCTACTCTCTATAGGGCTTTTCACACTGCTCTTACCCCCGGGTTATCGTCGTTATAAACCCTGCTTTTAACCCCGGGTAGAGGAACATTTCACACTTGTAATTTAGAAGCGGGGTTAGCACGGTTTTTTGCCCCGGGGTTATGAAACCCTGCTTCGAAGCAGGGTTAGCGCCGCTTTTGTGGTGTTCACCCCGCATTGCTGTGCCAAACGTGTACAGTGTGAAACGATGCGGTGTTGGAATGTTATGGCTAGATGCTTAGCAACAGACACCCAATCAGAAATTGAACAGCGTGTGCCTCATCATGAGCTGTGTACAGTCACAGAGACCCCACGTGTTGTGTAAACGTTACAATCAAAATGATTCAACCCTCATTGCAAATCAGGTTTGTTGTCAAAATGTACAGACTTTCAGCTGGTTGCAATGAACAAATCAAACAAAAGCAATTGAAATAGCTCAACACAGCGAATGCTTCAAGTGGTTTCCCCAAATTCAACTGAAAATGCAACTTATAATGATTTCTCCAGTCTTGAAATTATTCAACCCCTTCATGGCAGTATCTTTAGTACTTTAGTAGAGCACGCTTTTGCTGTAATGACCTGCTGCAAATGAGATGCAGAGCTTCTGGCAGCGTTCCTGAGTAATCTTAGTCCATTCCTCATGAGCAATGGCCTCCAGTTCAGTAATATTCTTGGTTTTGCGTGCTGCAACCGCCTTCTTCAAATCCCACCAGAGATTTTCTATGGGGTTCAAGTCAGGTGACTGTGATGGCCCTGTAGAATCTTCCAGGACGTCTTCTGCAACCAAGCCTTGGTGGAATTTGAGGTATGATTGGGATCATTGTCCTGTTGGAAGGTCCAGTGATGCCCAAGCTTCAGCTTCCTCACAGACACCATGACATTTTCTCCTAGGATTTCCTGATACTATAATGAATCCATCTTGCCTTCCACACGCTGCAGGTGCGGAGGTGTGGGAGGCAAGCCTGCCTCCCGTTTTCTCATTTCTGTCCGGACAAAAAAGGGAATTGTTAGAAAGTGTTTGAGGGACAATTTACGAATACCCAGGATTAATAGTTAACCCTGGGTGAAGTATGAGCAGTGTGAAACGTGAAATAAGATAACCCAGGATTCTGTTTACTCAGGGTTTAGAATGACCCAGTGTTAACGATTTCAAGTGCGAAGCCCTTCTGAGAAACGGATATTTTTTGGGTACTCTTGAGCATCTACTGGTCCTCTTCTCACTCTATTTTTTGAGCGTCCTTGCCCCGATTCTCTTAGAAAACTTGTTTCGTTTTTTTTTCTCTTAAAACGGTAAGTTGGTGTGCATTACACGTTAGTACAGTACCTTAAATATACGCTATTTAAGAATAATTACAGGCCCCTAATGAGTAATTAGACTGTCCTAAATCCACTGTAATTTCACCTACAGTGTTCTCAGCAATTTCATTTGTATAGCCCATGTTTCTTGTACAGCTCCATTTCTCTTGCATTTAAGAGAAAATAATAATAATAATAAAAATGTGTGTGTATATGTATACATATAAATTAATATTAATTATAGGTGTTTTTTCAGTTATAGGAAAATAACATTGGGGTGATAATGGCATAATGCTACCCTGTCAGATATTTGTTCATCCTTAGCATAATTTAACATTATTTAATTGTGATAAATTTGAGACAATATTTAAGCAAATTACTTTTATTTAGACATAAGGTAATATTAACACATTTTGCCTTCAGTGTCTAAATGCACTTTTCTCTCAGAGGTAGGAAACATTATTTGAGAGCTGATCATTTGATCAGAAATGAATAAAACACCAAACAGACCAGAATTTAGGTTTTTTTTTTTTTTTTTGGTTTACAGAAATAGGCCATTGCGGTTCAAAACAAAATAATATGCCGCTTTTCTGTATTGTGTGTAACTCTTTGTATTAACTGGTGACACAGGTACCATAAGCTGGGTACAGGCTTTAACCCAAACACGTTGGACAAGCAGAAGGAGAGGCAGAGAGGTTTACCCAAGCAGGTGTTTGAGTCAGATGAGCTGCCGGACCCCAGCAGCTATCAGGACGATCAGGTAAAAACATCTGCACACACACTGACCTGGAGTTTCCATTCACCACGAGGTTAGGATTAAAATGTGAGCAGAGAATTAAGAAAATGAAAAGGTAAAAGAAACCAGCTTGGGTAATTAATCATTTGTGTGTATTTGACAGGATGATCTGAAGCGCAGGTCCATGTCCATAGATGACACTCCTCGGGGTAGTTGGGCTTGCAGTATATTTGACCTGAAGAACTCTCAGCCTGATGCTCTGCTCCCTCATCTGCTGGACCGAGTGCCGAATGAGGAGATCGACCGGCACAACGAGGAGCAACGCAAATCCAACAGGCACCGAGAGCTCTTCGCCCTGCACCCGGCACTCGACGAGGTGTGTTGGCGGTTTCAGTCTGTTAAGCACAAACCGCTGTCTTCTGTAACTAAACTTACAGTCATACTAGCAAGTGACACATCACTCCTTTCACTTGTAGTTGTGTAGCTTGTGGGCTTGTATTGTCCAGCGTTTTTGTTCCACTGAGAAGCAGTAGTAGCTGTACGCAGCATCTATATGGAATAAATTTGTGCCAAAAGTATTGAACGTAACTTTTCAAGAAACGAGCAAAAAATATACAATGAGAGAAGACAAAACACTCTGTAAATGAAAACAATGAACCCGGTGGCAAAAATTTAACATGAACAGCCTTCAAATAAACAGCATTCTTTATTAACTGTTTTCTAAGCTTCGTTTTCACTGATCATATTTACGTTTAAGTTTACGTTCTCCATTCTGGCACAAATCTCTCGTGTAGCGGGGCTTAACAGCGCTTTACTCTGATTTGCTAGTGAGATTTGGATCGACAGTTCCCTGACCTGGAAGTAGAGACTTCATTGGCGTGAATTTTGGAGAGCGTTAAGGATGCGGTTCTCTGTATAGTTAGTGTTTGTGCTTTGTATTGGAAATTACTTACTTACTTAGTCAGGATATTAGTTTGCAATTAATATTTGAGGTTTGGGGAGTCTCATACGACCATTTTTTCGAGATGAGCTCTCAGGAGCAGCAAGCAGCATCCTCCTCCTCCTCAGCTGGACACTGAGCTGTTGATCCAACTCTTACTAGCCAATGAGAGTAAATCACTGTTAAGCCCCGCCCACACGAGAGGTTTGTGCCAGAATGGCGAACGTAAACTCGCGGAGAGTAAACAAAAAGTTTGAAAGCGCAAACAAAAACTCTAGTGAAATTGTTTGCCACTGAGTTCATTGGTTTCGGTTTCAGAGTGGTTTTTTTTTTCTTTCTTTCTCATTGTATATTTTTCTTCGTTTCTTGACGTTACGTTCACACGTTGCATTGTTGGCAAATTAGCAAAGCAAGCTAACAATTTAAGCTAAGCTATGTATTGTCACCAGAGGCACCGACGGTCTCTGCTACTTCCTTCTAAGCTTTAGGTGTTGTATGAAATTGTAGCTTTTGTATAGCCAGTCGTGTGAAATTTACAAGCTTTACAACTTTACTCTGTTGCTCTGTCGCTGAAATTGAAGCTTTCTGAGACACGTACGTTCAAATATGTACGTTCGAACGTAAAAAAATGAATTGTCCTGTTTTCTGACAACACATGGCTGGTTTAAGGATTATAAAAACGTATAGTATATTTTATAAGGGATTGTGAGTATGTGTGTTATAGCTACTGTGTATTTTGCAGGTTTTAACTGCTTATTTGTATTTCATTCCCATTGCTTTCTCGTTTTTTACTTTATTTTTTAAGGAGGAGCCAATTGAGCGGCACTGTGTTCCTGATGTTCCAAAAGAGCACTTTGGCCAGAGACTGCTTGTTAAGTGCTTATCCCTGAAGTAAGTGCCGGACAGTGTAAAAAAAAAAACGTCTCCTACTACGCAGTATTACTTCCTGTTCTACACTGACTCTCTGCTGTCCCTTTTCAGGTTTGAGATCGAGATTGAGCCAATATTCGCAAGTTTGGCCTTGTATGATGTCAAGGAAAAGAAAAAGGTAAGCTTTTATGTCTGTGCTTTTATTTTTTATATATATATGTATATATATATATATATATATATATATATATATATATATATATATATATAAATAATGTGTATATATGTGTGTGTGTGTGTGTGTGTGTATGTATGTATGTATGTATGTATGTGTGTGTGTGTAAATTTAAGTAATACCAGATAGTCTGCATTTTAATCTCATATTCATCGTCATAATAATTTATGCCAGAGTACAGCACCGAAAACAAAAATTATGCTACTGTACTGTATGCTACTTATACACTATATTTCATTTCTTACATAATTATGGCTGTAGGTTTGGCCATTATGCCGCTCCATAATCTGACACTAGAGGGCAGCAGTCACCATTTTAAAGAATCCTTGTTAAACAAGGCCTTACAGGGTTCTTCATTTTAAACTCTTAACTTTACTGTTCTTTTTGTTTCCCTTCAGATATCAGAGAACTTTTTCTTTGACCTGAACTCGGAGCAGACCAAAGCCATGCTGCGTCCTCACATCCAGACAGCTGCTATCTCCACCCTGGCCCGCTCCGCCATCTTCTCCATCACCTACCCCTCCCAAGATGTCTTCCTGGTCATAAAGGTTAGCTCTTCTCGTCTGTTCTCGTCTCTTCCTAACCTGAAGCTGTAAACAGATACAGAATTTTAACATTTTTACATGTTCTCCTGTGCACGAAGGATTTGGATTTATTCACAGACTCAGAGAAACAATGAACCAAAAAAAATTCTAGCCAAGAATCAAGTATTGAACAGCATTGTAGTATAATATAAATTAATCTTTGTTTTGTTGTAGTTAAAATGATCCATTAAAAATATTCTTTTACCAACATGACCATTTTTCAAGTTGGTTTAGTTTCCTTGATTTTTTTAAAAAAATTCTTTGTTTATTTATTTTTTGCCATCGTATTCTGATATAACCAAATGTAATACTCCCAGTTAACAGTTCATCCGCTGCGAATAGTGGACAGAACACGAAAGGTGAAATACACAGCAGGTTAATGTTGTCTTGCTTGTTGAACAAAAACTGTTCTGTTTGTGTAGCTTGAAAAGGTTCTACAGCAGGGGGATATAGGAGAATGTGCAGAGCCTTACATGGTCTTCAAGGAGTCAGATGCTGCCAAAGTAAGACTTTTTATGGATAAACCCAATGTCATCAATCCCTCTTTGGCTTCCTGTGAACGGGGATGGTTCCTTCATTTGTTACAGTATGATTTGTTAATGTTTATTTGTAGAATAAGGAGAAGCTGGAGAAGCTGCGTGCTCAGTCGGAGCAGTTCTGCCAGAGGCTCGGTCGTTACAGGATGCCCTTCGCTTGGACCGCCATCCATCTGATGAATATAGTCAACAGTGCTGGCAGTCTGGAGAGAGACACCGAGCTGGAAATGGGCCTGCCAGGTCAGCCTGCTCAACTGCAAAAAAACTGCACAAAATATTTTTGGTGTTAGTCTTTATAGGATTTTGCAGAGTTTTTCTTTTCAAAATTTGCCAGCTTGCAGAGTGTTTTGTGCGTTTTTTTTCAGAAAACTACTCAAATTGACAAAATTGCAGTTGCATGGAATAGTTTTTCACAGCGATGTTTGTTGGTAAATGAGACCTTTTAGCTGTACTCATGTTTGACGGGAATGACTTGAATAGGGCTTTGTCTGAATGCATGTTGTGATGACATCACATGACGCGTCTTGACCCAAATCTGTGGTAATTTTTAAAAATCACAAGCTCTGATGAATATCGCAGAGTTTGCTTGGTTTTGCGTTCATTTCTGCGACCGCAAAATCCTGGAGGGACTGTTAAATGGTTACATCACTATACGAGTTGAATACTAGCATTGAAAAGAAATGCATGTCCAAGCTTTAATACCAGATATCAATCCAAAATTGTGTTGTTGTGTTAGTAAGTGTTGTATTGGCTTTGGAGGTGCAGTTTGTAATATTTAAAATAGTTCCCAGACCTACAATACTCATAAAAAATGCTTTATCAAACCTGTGATTGACAAAAATTGAGTTCCGTGTACCTTGTTAGCTCCGCCCCCAGCCAGAACTGAACCGCTCAAACATAGTGTCGACTGAGGGGATGGGCTCAGTTTGCAACATCAGTTGCAATTGATACATTTGTACTTTTTTGTAATGTTTTTGTAAATATTGGAAGAATTGTAATACTATAATGAGTTACAATGTTTTTTAATTGGCATTTTCTCAGGAAAACGATGTCATATTGCATATAAAGCAACCATATTTCTTGCACAGAAATGATCAATAGACAAAGAAATGTCCTTGCTACCACAGGGCTCTACAGTGCGACCATTTCTGTAAACATACAGTATTGTCTCTCTCCTTCACTTTTTTCACCAACTCGTCTCGGCTCACGCACAGCGCATTCGCTTCATTTAAACTCAGGGTTGCCAGATATCACTAGAAAAGTCAACTGCAGTTTCCATGTTTTGATTTAATCCCCCAAAATAACTCAGTATTATCAGCAGACATGGCAACACTGTACTGGGGAACCGATCTAAAAGGAACAACTGATAAACAAAAATCTAATAAAATGTAAAAACAGAAAATGTGCTTAGTTATAAATAAATCATTTAATATAAAAAATAGATATTATAATAACTTTATAAAATATAAATAAAATGAGAAAATAAATGATGTTTAATTACTATGGGTTGCGCTTAATATCAATTTGACGTTAAGCTTAGTAGGCTATTATCCTTTTTCCTAATATGGATCAAGCTTGTGTTAGTCTACTTTTAATTAGGACTCTTTATTGTTTAAGATATTTAAAAATAAATATTTTATGCTTGTTTATTTATCAAATAACCAACAGTATTTCTCATTGCTATTATTTTAATTCAATTAACAGTGACCATGAGCAGAGAGCTTACATGTAACTGTTTATGACTGACCTCCTGATTAAAGTTTAAACAAAAAAAAAAGATCGGTATCTGGATCGGTATCGGTCATAAAACTCCTGATCAGAGCGTCAGTAATGAACACCATTAAACTAAAGCGCTTTGCATCTGACGGGTAAATGAACTCACCCAATCACATCCTATATGAGCTTATTCAGATATATACACAATATACACAGTGTGGTTCGAGAACTGACTCCAGCATAGAACCATGACAGTGGAAAATGTCTAATAGTGTAGCTTTAAATATATTTAAGAGAAGCAGACTTCAAACACTGAACATTGAATCTTATTGTATTTGTTTACATGGTGGAACAGGTTAACGGTTGTTTTTTGCATACAGCCTGCAAAATTAACTGAAAATATTACATTTAGTTTATCAGAAGGTAAATTGATTTGTCATGGCTCACACCATGTTCCTAAATTCTGTCATAATTGTCCAGCTCAAGTTTTCTCATGCCTACTTGTGTTATATTGTGGCACATTAATGTTACCATCTCTAAAAAAAAATAACTAAACTTCAACCGTGCTCCTAAATTGTTGACTGTGCTCCTAAATTTTTGTAAAGAAATTGTTACCGTAGAGCCCTGCATAAACCTTTCAAAAAACAAACCCTTACCACCCCCCTACAGCTGAGAGAAGAGGGGAAAGAGTGGAAAAAAAAGTAAATAAATGAAGAATAAACACAGATGTACAGATTATCATCTACTAAGTGACATTTAGTGTTAAATATCGTCAGAGTCAGGATCAGGAAAGCAGAGCAAACCTTTAATAAAATTTGAGAAAGGATTCCAGGTACTACTAAGGGTTTTAAGAGAACCCCCCCCCCCCCTTCCCCAGCCAGTCAATATATTTAGGACAACTGACAAGGAAGAACAGAATAAACTTGATGCATGTTAATGACTTATTTAACTGTAAAATGTTTTGGCTTCGTCCTCGGGAAGGACACGTCTCATCTTTGACCTGTTTATAAACTAGAATTTTATTTTAATGGTGAGGTCGCCATATGGCGAGTCACGCTCCTTTGAATTGCAGTTTTGTTGATTTCGATTTTGCTCCGTGTTGATACAGAGAGGAAGGGTTCCTGGTCTGAGCGGAGGAACTCCAGCATTGTGGGTCGGCGCTCTTTAGAGAGGACCACCAGTGGGGATGAGTACTGCAATCTGACCAGCTTCAGGCCTGCTACACTCACCGTCACCAACTTCTTCAAACAGGTCAGTCTTCACTGTTGTGAAATGGCAGTCTGCATTAGGAACTCGATGTAACTGACTGCCATCATAGTAAAATATAAAGGTTAAGATTTGCTGTACATAAGTAGATGAAGTGCTAATATTTGCAGAGCTTTCGTTAATATTTATGTATGCTTTTTCTTGGCAAGCCTTAGGTCTGCTTGTTGGATAATGCTTAGACTAAACTTTTAAATGAACTTTTATTTGCATTGTTAGAGGTTTTTTTTTTATTATTAGGATGACATTTATAGGATCGTTAACACTTATACTACTTGCATGTTTTTGTTTGTTGTAGGAAGGAGATCGGCTAAGCGATGAGGATCTGTATAAGTTCTTGGCTGACATGAGGCGGCCCTCTTCAGTGTTGCGCAGACTGAGGCCTATTACAGGTGGGCTTGAAAACTAATTGGACTCAGGAACTAAAACTCCAGGCAAAAGTACAGATATCCATGACAGATTTCCTTTATTTATTTATTTACTTATTCATATTTTTTTAATAAGGAGTCAAAATGTGTTTCTGGAATGCCAGACAGAGATCTGATTAACATAAAGCGAGGTAATTTTTTTTTTTTTTTATGCCTTGGGCTTTATTTACAGAGTCGGGTGTTTTTTGTTATGGGTGAAATCCATTTTTGCAGAATTTATGGCTGAATGTAATAGAGTCTTCCTAATAAGTGAAGCATCTAGGTTTACGATGAATCATTAAAGCACGGAACGTGTTTTCAGAGTCCTGCTGTGCACTTTAAAAACTGAAGCTTATATTTAGTTGCTTTATTTGCTAGATTTAGGATTTAGGAAAATACCCAATTTAATGCTGAATGTTTTCATTTGCCTCTTATCAGGTTGAAAAAAGACACTTACAGCAAATATTCAACTGCATAATAGTATTACAAGGACAGATAGCTGATATGAATCATAGATAAGTGCCTTATGAGTAAGAGCCCACAAGCTATTATTATTATATATTATCGTATGCCTTCACTTATAAGGTTTTAATTATACCTTGATTAAAATAAATTAAGCAAATGTAATTAAAGCATTAAAGTTGCAGTAAGCAGTGTTGGAAAATGTCCCATAGACACTGAAGGAGTTTAGTCCGTTCCTTCACTACCACCCTTTCCGTAGATCTGCACAGGCATCTGCACAAATCAGTGATCTCTCAGTATAGCATAAAGATCAACAAAGTGTTTTTTTTTTTTTTGTTTGTTTGTTTGGGGTTTTTTTTTTTTTTTTAAATTTGGCTGTGCTTACATTATATACATTTCCTTAGACTGCACTATTAATTTTTTTTTTTGTGCGATTACCATATACAGTCAGGCCCATAAGTATTTGGACAGTGACACTTTTAAAAAAATTTTAAAAATAATTTTGTCTCCCACCACAATGGATTTGAAATGAAGCAGTCAAGATATGATTAAATTGTAGATGTTCAGCTTTAATTCAAGGGGTTTAACAAAAATATCGCATTAACCGCTTAGGAATTACAACCGTAGAGTACATCCATTTTCACAGGCTCAAAAGTAATCGAATAATTGACTGATGAGCAGTTTCATGGCCAGGTGCGGCCTGTTTATTATTCACCACCTGTAAAAGATGTTGAATAATGTTCTATAACAGCAGCTCTGATTTTATAGTATTTCGGGCACAAGGTTTATGTTAATGTGCTTGCTGTAATGTGTTACCGTTTCTGTAGTAAAACAGTAACAAGTCCGACATCACGCGTGATGTAGCTAAAATCCTGTTGGTTGTTTGGTTGGTTAGTTGTGTGGTTGTGTGGTTAGTTGGTTGGGTGGTTGAGGTATAAAAAAACAAAATACAAATAAATTATATTTTCTGAACTACTTAGTGATTAGGTTGATCTCAAATATTTGTTTGAAGTAAAAGTCGAAGTGGCTGAATTTGTGGTATAATTAAAATTCATCAGTCTCATCAAGTGAATGCTGGGAAATTTACCAGCATTTGAATTTCCTCAGTTGACCCAACGAAGCGTTTTGTTAAATAGCAAAATGTTTTTAATATTCCACAAGTCATCTGAAATCTTTGTCTTTCGACTACTAGACATTTTGGATCACTTATTGATTATTATACTTTAATGTTTATAGCTCAGCTGAAGATCGACATCTCTCCTGCACCTGAGAACCCCCACTACTGTTTGACTCCAGAGCTACTTCAGGTCAAGCCTTATCCAGACACCCGAGTACGGCCCACCAGGGAGATCTTGGAGTTCCCAGCCAAAGACATCTATGTGCCCAACACCACGTACAGGTACCACAGCTGAGCTCTGTTTCACCCGGTTACAGACCTATTACAGATCTGTTGCAACCTGTTTAAAAACATTTAGATATCATTAATCATTTGAACTCCAAGGTTTTATTTATTTTGGACTTTGAGTGCAGGATCAGCCACTACATGGCTTGCTCAGTGGTCCAACAGTGTGGCATCCTGGGATTTGACTTTCTGGTCATTAGCACAGAATTGTAAGCACTGAGAAACATGTTTCAGTTCGCCTTTCCAAATGCTGTTAAGTAACATGACCTTGCTACGGCTTTCAAGCCGACAGGTCCAAACTGCTATTTTAGTCAAGGCCTATTTAGTAAGGTAAGGGGTTATGTTGACATAGTCATCTAGAAAGCATGTGCATGTCTGACAGTAGTTAGCACAGCTGACATTCTGCTTGTTTGGACATGCTAAAATATCTATATTTATAGTGAATTGCTATGTACACAAATAAGTCAGAGTTTGTATAAATCTAATATATTTTATTTATGTAAGGAATAATTGATGCATGCCTATGTTGGTAATGTGCATTATTTTCTAATAATTCAACAGACTGGACTCAATTATTCCACTTATACCACAGTTACCACACCTCAAGACATTGTTCAGATGTTTTATTTCAAGACATTTGTCAGGGTTTTGTCCTTAAAACGCTCTTACTTGCGCATCCAAAATGTAATTTTAGAGCTAGTAACGGAGGATTGAGCCACTGATATTCAGTTATTGGAGAGGGAGAGTTCATAGGCGTGGTTTTTCTTTTTTTTTTTCCTGTTTAATGCTGATATGTAAATAGTAAATTAATATCAATAGGCCTACTTGTTCACAGGGATTTTAGTTTTTATTACTGCAGAAAATACAACGAATAAATGGATAAACATTGATACTTGTTTACCGACTTTTCTGTCTCATTACTGCAATCACACGTTTTCTCACGTGCTCTCACATTTTTTGCTCTCTCTCTCTCTCTCTCTCTCTCTCTCTCTCTCCAATAACTACGTATCAAAGGCTTCGCCTCATGGCTACATTACTACCTCGGGTGCGCATTGTTTTTCTAATAATTAAATGGCCCATCATCGATTATTCCTTACTTATTTCTGGAAAATCACATTTTTCTGAAAATCAAACTTTTCCGCTATTTCAGTTCACTTCACTTGGTGAAGTGATATGGAACTGTAATGCGGTCAAGACCTGATTGGAACTACTTCAGCTGTGCATTTAGTGAAAAATAATTGCACACCTCAGAACGTCTGTCCGCCAATCAGAATCCAGAATTCGACAGCGCTGTGGTACAAGTGTAAATATTTTCTGTGGGTATTGATTAAATGGTAATTTTATTAAATCTGGTGATGGTTAACCATAGTTAGCTTTCTGTAAGTAAGGAATAGAACACTTGGGGTGGTTTATTGTTTATTGTATGGAGGCATATCCCGAAGTGTTTTATTCCTTTACACCAAACAATCTGGCAATGGTAACAATTTTGTATTCACTAAAGAGCAAAACATTGCACTTTATATCCGTTTATAATTACATTGTTATATTGTTGCGAAACAAACCCCAGCTTGTCATGTTACTCGCAATTGCAAAGCACAAAACCATCTGTCCTAAAGACAGCGTTACCTCTAGCTGTTACAAAGCATTGACACTGGACACTCCTTCGAGAAAATGTTAAGTAAGTTGTTACTGAGTTATTTGAGTGAAGTGAGTATTTCAAGACAAAATCTGTGCTATTGGGTGAATTGATTTTATTTTGTTATAAAAATCGTGCACCTTTCTGTTTCTCAGGGCAAATCTGTAAACAAACATTTACTGTACACTTGTGTACATCGTGTAACCAGGAGTCAATATGACTCAGTAACATAAAAGAGCATCATGTTTCTTGACTAGCACAAAACATTAGCATGGCTTAAATATGGTATTAAGTTAAAATGCAGTATAAAAACAAGAAAGTGAGAACTACTTAACATGGATGCATTGTGAGACTAGTTTGATTTCTGTAGATGCTTAGTGTATATAGTTGCAAAGATATAGTTTCTCCAAAATGGGGCTTAATAAGAATAAAATATGTCGCTAGAAGTGTGCTCAGCTCTGTTTTTCATTCTCTACGGCAATTTTCTAAATAATTCAAAAAGTAAAAGGCTGTAGCAAGACTGCACGTGCAGCGTCTGTACGTTTGACGCTCATGGTCAGGTTGATGAACTGTTCCGGTTGCAGCATGCTTCGACGACAAGTCAGCACCTTTGGACTGAGTGTTGGAGAAGGGGAAGCTTGTATTGGCCAGAGTCACTGCCGCCTGTGAGAACATTTTGATTGGTTGAGAGTTGCGTGATCAGTCAGGTTCACTGGAACTGTGCCAAAGGCCTGATGGAGATCTTTGTGAATTTGAGGGTGTAAGAGCTCCCTTTTCCAGGTCTCCAGTAGATCCCTTTCCTGCGCAGAGTACGATTCCTTGACCGCATCCAGGTGTAGCGCCCATTTAGATTGGTGCCACCACATGCGTTAAACCACCAACCACCTGAAAATGAAAAATCGAGTTACTGTAATGTTCAAAGTTGTGTAGTTTATTAAAAAAAATAATAAAAAATAGCTGCCCGTAACTGACATCATTTCAAATCCATAAATTTTAGTGTCGCTACCTGAGTAGCTGCGAGCGCAGCTGGACCCATCGAGATTGTCGTTGTCCTTATCTTTGGTTGAGAACATCATGCCAGTGTGGTTGCTCATGGCATCGGGCAGGTTTCCAGACAGATGAGTCAGATGGATAGTGTAATAAGATGCAGGACCGTCCAGAATGAACATGTACTCGATGAATCTTCTCTCATCCTTCCAGTCCTCCATTTCAATGCTGAGAATGTAGTCCCCCTGCCTGGCAATGGAGTAGATCTTTGCCAATCCAAGCCAAAATTCATCTGCAATACATTAACAGCAATGTTTATTGGTTGCAGTCTTGATTACTTAAGGCCAAGACAGTTTTAAGAAAACCTGAAAATGTGTGCTTTGCTAGTCCAGATTTTAGGTCTGGTCTGACCGTTTTGATGGAAGTTCATTGTAGCATGAATACATCCTGATCTATGAGATTTCTTCCTGTATATCAAGTCGGGTTTGAACTATTATCTAATCTAAATTTCTTTATATTGCACAGGCGTTGGATCGGATTGGTTACTTACTTTCCAGATTTCCAAATCCAAGCTCATATATGTCCCAGGTCTGATCAAAGTCCACTGTACCATCCACTCGCTGTTGAATAACCGTGGCTGCTCTTTCTGCAAAGCCAATAATTTCAGGAAAGATGTAAAAAGATTTTTGAAAGAAAATTTGATTAGTTTTTGTGTTGGTGGTTTATTTTTTAGTTCAAGAAATGAAAGCCTAAACTGAAGCTGTTTAGATTTGCTGTTTAGAACCATGTGCAAGGCCAGCGGTTGTAAAGAAAACTACTCCTACTATTGGTGGTTAAAATGTGTTTTCTCTCTTACCCGAGCTGATCTCGCAGTACACGTCGAATGGCTCGGATTGGTTGGGTTTGATGGGGTAAACTCCACTCTTCCGCTGGCCTCTATTGAACACTTCGCTGCAGTCTGTTGGAAGATCTGCAACAAACCGCACCGAACAGCTCAAAAGCGTGAACCTTCATCGAGTAGAAACCGTTTTTTGTTTTTTGACTCACCGTTTGTGTCCGTGCTCGCGTTGGTTGAGTTACTTCTCAGATATTTGAGAAGGTTTGGAGCTTCTTGGTTTGACTCTGCAGTTTTCTCGGCAGTGTCTTGAAGAGAGTCGTAGCTGATCTGTAAGGAAACATAGCGAGAGAAAGTAATCCTCAGTTACTCAACAGAAATAAACTATGTCAGTCAGTCCAGTTGTTTTTTTATGTCGTTTGATCTTTTCTCTACCTTCTCCTCCAGGCTTTTGATTTTGTTTTTCTGTGAGTCGAGCTGTTCGTGCTGTTCTTTTACAGACTTCAGTAGGTCTTTGATGGTCTTCTCTTGAGTACTGATCACATCCTGCAGGAAAACATTCAGTTCTCATGGGCTTCATCAGTTTAGAGTTTGGTCCTATACTGATTGGTGCCTTTTTTTTTATTATTATTATTATTATTTTTTTATATTTTACTACAGGCTCTTTGCTATACATATTTGTACACAAATGATAGACCTACCTTCAGAGCAGTGATCTCCTGGAGCTGTTCTAAGGGCACTATGCTTTGGCTCAGGCCTTGCAGCTTTTCCTCCAGATTCCCGACTTGGCTCTCAAGCTGGCCGCGCTCCTGCAGAATGCTGTTGACTTTGGAGTTGATCTCCAGTGACATGTTTCGAATTTCCTCGTTGTTGTTCTTGAGGAACGAGGTGGTTTTTTTGAGTTCCTCTTCCTCCTCTTTGATTTCACTGGTCACGACCGAGAGCTGGTAGAAGGAGCGGTCGAAGATGTTTAGCTTCTGGAAGATATCGTTGATTTGCCCCTTGGTCTTGTGCACGAATTCTCGCAGGCTCTGTCCCAGTTGGAGGAGACCGTTAGCCAGCAGTCGTACATCGTCCAGCATCGCGAAGCGCGACTTTGCTTCTGTCGGCTGTGGATTGTGAAGAAACGGCGGCTCTGTGACCGTTTGTAAACGAAGGGCTGCGTTAATGGTGCACATGCACCCCAGGAAGAACAAGCAGATAAGCTTCATTTCGACTTTGCAGCTAGTTGGTACTATCTGATCTTACTTGGGTTCTCTCCCTTGCTTTTCCTTCAATGCCTGTGGTGTGCGCAACAGAATGCAAAGCCAGACGACCTACAATTTATACCCCTGGACGAGAAGGGGAGGGAGAATTTGTTGATCATTAAACGGATTATGCAGCTGGATCTGACCCCGACTGTCAAGGGGGGAAAAAAAAAACATCCCCAGAGGCTGCTTCAGAGCAAACAAATTATAGCGGCATGCACATCCACCCACCTCATAGCCCACCAAAACCTGTCACCACAATTCCATAATCCATCTTACAACCCCTGTGCCTCCACTGCAGCAGCAAACACTATAGTGCCACAGGAGCACCAATGAATCATCTGCCTGGTCGATCTCATCTTTCAGAGATGGTAGTCAGGTGGAAATTAATAATAAAAGTGCACAATTTAAATCCCTTTGCCTGAATTAATGGCCTGCTGAATCAGTGCTTTATCAATCCTGAGCCACTATGCAGGTGCGTGTGTGTGTGTGTGTGTGTGTGTGTGTGTGTGTGTGAGAAAAAAAAATCCATGCTGATGTAGAAGAGGAATAATAAAAAAAAAAGTGCTAGAGTTGTTTAAGGAACTTCAACAAGGTGCACTGAGACATTTACAGGCTCAAAGTCAAAACAGGAATGTCTAAGTTTTACTCTGATCCAACGGCCTCTGTGTGTCAAAATGGAGGGGGGGGGGGATCAGTATTCCTTAAGCTCATGCCTCTCAAAGTGGCATGTGGTGACTGCTATGGATCCATGAAGCAAAGCTATCACTTTACTTTCTTCCTGTAATTTCCTGGGAAATGTTGTTTGATTTCTATCTTGGCTTGTTGAGGTCAATGCCTGTCTGAAAGAGAGAGAAAAGTGGTCTTTGTTTGGACATGTTCTCATATTTGTTCTCACTTTGTTAAAACCAGCACAAGAAATGCCTCAAGCTATTTCTACTTGACACGGAAGGACCCCCAAACCTTGCCTGGTCATCTGGAATGACCCTTGCCTGCAGTCTGCTTTTCAATCCGGGTACATAAACGGAACAAACACACTGCCATCCTGTGTGTGTGTGTGTGTGTGTGGGTGTGGGTGGGTGGGTGGGTGGGTGTGTTTGTGTGCGCTCACTCAGAGGCCCAGTTTGTGTAAGAGGATTTGGAGAGGCTTTATCTCCCTGACCAGTCAGAATCACTCATCTGTCAATAGAGGAAATGGAGGTTTACAATCCATGGCAAAAATGATGGACTCACCACACTTGGAGGATGTTCACCTGGCTTTTTTACTTCGTAGCAAATAAACAAATTCATTAAATTTGTTTAAGGTATGTTTCACGAAGCCAGAATGTTCAGCTATTAAACAAAAATTATTTTGTGTCATATCTGTGATTTGTTTATTTGCTACGAAGTGAAAAATCCGGGTGGGCATCCTCTAAACGATGATGATTCCATCATATTTGCCAGGGGTTGTAGAAACCCGGCTGGTATCTGGAACACAGCATAAAGAGCAGATTCTGATATAGTGTGTCCACTGTACCTGTGAAGTGCCTGCAAATGAGAATAGAAACGATATTATGTATTAATTCATATAACGAGCACTTTAATGTAAACCTGCGCTACTATCGGAGCTGCTGTTGTAGAAAAATAATCAGCACCACCCGCTGACCAATCAGAATCCAGAATTCAGCAGCACTGTCATACAGGTAGACTACATTTATGTTGATTGTTGAAATAAAAAAATTATAACCTAGACAGGCCACACCCACAAGCCAAACCTGGAGTGGCGTCAGGGATTTGTCTCTTGCTAATGATAATTATATTGCGACTAGAAATCGGTTATCGTCTCATTCTCTCGCAAATCTGAGCACGAGGACATTGGCGTGAAATCAATGTTGCACCTCTCTATTTTTTTTTTTTTTTGTCTGTGATTAGTTAGTTATCTGCAATGTTTAAGTCCGATCTTATATGGAGGGAAAGAGTTAAAAATTTGAAGTTAGTGATGAGATTAAATTGTCAGCGATAGGAATTAATGCGTTGCAGTATTTCTTTAGCGAAGGAGCCGATTCCGATGGCCATCTTTTATTTGGTAAAGATCTTACTCTTAGTTTTTCGTAGTGCCTTTTTGTTCCCCCTAGAATATTGTACAGTACAGAATATTGTAATCATTGTAATATATATTTTTATTGTAATATATATTTTTATTCTGTCGATTGTTTTTGTATTGTATTCGTTTTTTACTAACTTTTCATGTTTTAAATAATGTATTGTTGCCTTTTTTATTATTATTACAGTCTATCTATTATAAAAAAAACCCTGTATTTTTAGTATTTTTAAAAATCTAATGTTTTTTAACTTCTGTTTAAGCAGGACTTTATAAATCTGATTGATACAATCATAAATATGTAGGGTTTTTTATGTGTTGTAGCCATTTAGTGTTTTTATTTTTTTTTTATAAACAAATCTGTCTTGGTTATTATATCATCATAAAATGGTGTATCACACACTTACAATAAGTTCTGGTGTTAATGGTGCAGAATGTCATCACACTCGTCCTCTTTATAGCATGCCCCCCCACCCCACCCCCCCATCTCTCTCTCTCTCTCTCTCTCTCTCTCTCTCTCTCTCTCTCTCTCTCTCTCTCTGCTTCTTGAATGATTATTTTATCTGAACTCCGAGAACAGTGTGTCCCCCTGTGGATAAACATTTATTTATTTATTTATTTTTAAATAGAATGTACTTTCTGTTCCTCTGTTCATCTAATAGAAACTTATTCTGCTGTTGCCATATGAAGCAGTTCATCTTGATTGTAGAAGGACGTGTGTGTATTTGTGTGTGTGTGTGTGTGTGTGTAGAGAACACAATTTGTTTAGCACAACCCAGGCAAACATGCAGACGATGCCAATAAAGATAAATATAGTGTTTGTTTCGGGGCTGCTGTTTTAGCAGCTATAACTAGCACACACTTTCCTCTTGTTTTTGAGGCTGCCAGAGTAACAGATCAGGAAGAGCGTGAGATAGACATTGAAGTGGAAAACATGGTTAGCAGCATCAGATGAAGGGAGAGCAGAGACAGTAAGTGCATGAGAGAGGAGCGCTTTGTGGATAATATTTATGACCCTCATACTCCCAGGAGGATGAGCTTAACGTCATTGTGGTTTCACTGACATGTCACCCAAAGTATACACCCCTGTACAGTCTGCTCTGAAGCATCCTACTGTCCTTCATCTCACTAAACCACAGAGACTATTTTGGGGTTTTGGTCAGTTTCCATTTCCAAAGCTTTTCCCATCCATCCATTTTCCATGCCGCTTATCGTACACAGGCTCGTGGGGGAGCCTGGAGCCCATCCTACAGTACGCTGGGCACAAGGTGGGGGACACCATGAATGGGGTGTCAACCCATCACAGGGCACAAGTGTACACCCATTCACACACTACTGAAATGCCAATCAGACTACAATACGTCTTTGGGCTGGGGAGAAAACTGGAGCACCCGGAGGAAACCCCCGAGGCACGGCGAGAACGTGGACACTCTGTGCACGTAGGGCAGAGGTGGGATTTGAACCCTCAACCTGGAGGTTTGAGGCAAACATGCTAACCACTTAGCCACTGTGCCAAAAAGCCTAATTTCATTTATTTATTTATTTATTATATAAAGCCTTTTACATGAGAACAAGGTTTCATCATGGTTACTAATGCCCTCATCAGTACATCAAAAATTCCTATATTTTCCAATTATACTGTACATTGTGGCATTTTTGACAATATTTGAAAATCAAATGCCCCATGAATAAATGAAATGAGGCGGTTGCTTCATTTTATATAACAACAGCTCTGACCGTCGTCCTGGCTCTAATTCAAATCGAAGCTTTATACCAGACTGCTCGTTCTAATGTCATCATTTCTATTGTAACAACTCATTCACAGGGCCTTGTATGATGCAAAAGCTAATCTAAGCCTAGTAATAAACAGATGTTGAAAAAAAGCATGCTGTTAATTAAAGAAAACTTAGAATGGATTGATATGGTAACATTTTTTGTCAGGAAACATTTATGGAAGAAGTCTCCAGTGTTTGAATTTTGTAATTGTTAGAAGTAAAGGTTATGTTTTCCCACCATGGGAAAGACTTTGTGTTTTGTGGGTTCTCGCTAAAATTCGGTGTATTTTGTCTTATTAGCTTCAAGAGAAAGTATGGGAAAGGATGAGTATAGCTGCTAGAATGTAAGTGATAACAGGGACTAGAGATGCACCGATACTAAATTTCTCAGCCGATACGAATAACCGATTATTCAGTGATATCGGCCGACACTGATAGTTCTGCCTTTTATGCCTTCTTTTAAATTAATAATAATAAATTAACAATTCAAATGCAAATAAAAACTTTATTCTCTCCATTTCAACAAGTTGTTTCACAGTAACTGGTCTCATAAACAGAAAACACATTACTCTAATTAACATGAACACGTGAACTACATTCTGAAGGTTAAAGTAAGATTTCTTAATTTATTGAATGTTATTAATTCATATTAACATTGACTGAATTCTAAAATCCTCCTGTTAGTCTCACATTCACTCTCCACTAACAAAAGCATTTCTACTTCATCACTGAACATCAAACTGCTAATATATAATATCAACTTTATATATTAACATTAACTGGATATGAAATGTACTACTCTACCAATATATTTTTCTGTGCAATATATACTTTTCTGTCACCTCATCTTCATTTAAGTCTTTCAACTGTGTACTGGCGCTTTAATGCAGCGCGGCAAAAATAAATTAAGTCTCAACGCCGAAACTCCCGCTTCACTGCTGCTCACTTCCGGTGTAAAATTCCACACAAGAGACATCATCTTTACACACAGCACGCAATCGATGTGTTTTCCCGCCTTCTTTTGATTGACAGGATATAATCGGCTCTGATCATCAGGTGTTTTTAAACTATCGGCCAATGGCGGACAGCGTGGAAAAATAGCCTTTATGGGGCCGATCCTTCTGTGCACTTCGAACAGGAACTAATGATGTTTCACAGAGAAAACATATGATCTTTATTTAAAAAAAATATAATCATCAAATTGCTGTGGTATACATGGCATAAAACACTCCAGGACATGCTGTTATAGGAAATATAATCAACTTTGGCGTCATAACAGTAGCTCTGCTTCGTGTTGGGCTGCATTACACGATCCTGTTTTTGGACTTCTGTATGTTCTCAGCATTGACTCTCTTGTTCCATGTATTGTTCTTATGTCTCCTCCTCTATTTTTTTTTCTCCCCTTGTTCTTATTTAGGAACCTGCTGTATGTCAACCCACAGAGTCTGAATTTCGCTAACCGCCAGGGCTCCGCTCGGAACATCACAGTGAAGGTGCAGTTTATGAACGGGG
The DNA here is from genome assembly GCF_023375685.1 of Ictalurus furcatus. Classification (NCBI taxonomy): domain Eukaryota; kingdom Metazoa; phylum Chordata; class Actinopteri; order Siluriformes; family Ictaluridae; genus Ictalurus; species Ictalurus furcatus. The sequence continues at coordinate 8,522,757 of NC_071265.1, read as the reverse complement.
AGGACCCCAGCAATGCCATGCCTGTAAGTGATGACACACAAGCTGACTGGATTGTGTACTTACGTACCTCTGTACGTGCACTTGAGTTGCCGTTTATGCCGTCTTTGTACGTTATCTTAGACAATAGGGCATGCTATTATGGGAAAACAATCAGTGACCGGGTACCTCGATGTGGCCGGATGCAAAGTGGAGTTACAGCATGCGTTTTATTTCTCTTAAACGCCAGCAATTTGCCAGTGATTAGACTTTTTATTATATATTTTTAAAATATATAAACACATCATACTTTTTATCTGTTTGTAGTTCTGTTGAACGTTGTGGATCATCCATGAGACAATGAGAAGTTCCTGTGATAATAGCAATAAACAGTCATTCCTTTGCTTGAAGTTAATAAGACAAAATCAAATGCAGCTTGTTACTGAGAAAACTGCAAAAGTAGACCTTACCATGTTGGAAAACCTTAAAGAACAGCCTCACCCAAGACCGTTTTCAGTCACTGACGCTGAAGACGTGGAGCATCTACCGTACTCTCCCAGAGAATGCAGTTTTCTAACAATGAGTTTTTGCTATAGAAACGATAATGAGCGCATTAATACAATATAAACCTGTGCTTTGTCCGTCTTGTGGCACTACACCTCTTGGGGAACTACTGTCAGAGCTACGCTTATAGATCGTTAATCAGTACCTTCTGACCAATCAGATTTGAGTATTCAACAATGGTGTGTTATAAGAGTAACACGCAGCACCATTAACAAATGAATGAATCAAATAAATGCATTTAACATGTGAAATTCAAAGGAACATCAGTCTATACTTACTGCTTTTCCCCCCCCCATCTTGGTTGTTTAGGTGATCTTCGGTAAATCCAGCTGTGGAGAGTTTTCAAAAGAGGCATACACTGCGGTGGTCTATCATAACCGGTCAGTTCCACAGCAGTACAATTTTCCTCGCCTGTAAAGGTTATTTAATCAGTGTTGTTCTAGTGACCTTGTTATCTTTCATTCACAAGACCCAATCGCACAATATGTCACTCGGTTTTAAAATTCATCAGCTGATATTAAAGTCAGGAAGCTATTGGAAGTTGTGACAGCGTAAATATTACAAACGCTGTCACCCCACCACACACTTTGAACTGCAGTTCCTCTGAAACAGTTCATGACATTTTCTCCACTAAATTCTTTGCATTTATTGATTTATCTATCTATGTTTGCATTGCATTGTATGAAATTGTAGATCAAATGTGGCCATTTGGAAAAAGTTTTTAAGAGTAAAATATGCATAAATGCAAGTGCGTTTATTTTTTCATCTTTTATTGATTTAAATTTTTTTTTCTTCCTAATTTAAAGTCACATACAAATTGAGCAGTGTTCAATCCAACATACAACTATTAAAGAGCTTTTTTTAATTATTATTATTATTATTATTATTTACTTATTTATTTTAAATCAGACATGTACAGAGGTTTAGTTTTAAGGAAATTTAGGCTTTTGTTTAATTCCCGTTGATTGTTAATTGGGCTCGTATACCCTTCCAGCTCTCCAGATTTCCATGATGAGGTCAAAATTAAGCTGCCAGCCTCCCTGAACGACCACCATCACATCCTGTTCACCTTCTACCACGTCAGCTGCCAACAGAAGCAAAACACTCCTCTGGAGACACCAGTTGGATACACGGTACACACATCTGCACACACATCTGCGTGCGCGAAGCCAATTTCTAAGGTTTAATTGTGAAACCTGTTCTGCCTCGTTTCTCCCTCGTCCAGTGGATCCCGATGCTGCAGAACGGACGTCTTCGAACAGGCCACTTCTGCCTGCCAGTGTCCCTGGAAAAACCACCGCAGTCTTATTCTGTACTCTCTCCTGATGTAAGACTCATTCGAATGCTCAAGTACAGCAGGCTTCCATGAGGAACTGATCGTTGCTTAACCAGCTACCTAGAGATTTTAAAGTGTTTCTCTGTGGTTTATTAATGATTGAGATGAATATATAATGAATCTGTAAGACATCAGTGGCGTGGTGGTACATTTACGCTTATTCATTTAGCGGATGCTTTTATCCAAAGCGACTTACAAATGAGAAAATACCAGCAAAGTGATATATCAAGCGGAGAACAATACAAGTAGTGCTACCATGCGAGATTTATAATTGAGTTCTAGAGAAGCAAAGTGCGCACAGTAGAGGTGTAAGTGCCAGAGTAAGTTTTTTATTTCATTTATTTATTTAAAAAGGTACTGTGGGGGTTGGCATTTTAGCGTTTAGTTAAGTGCTCACGGAAGAGGTGGTCTTTAGCTGTTTTTTGAAGATAGTGTCAGATTCTATGGTCCGGATTGAAGTTGGAAGTTCATTCCACCACTGAGGGACAGTTAGTGTGAAGGTTCTGGAAAGGGACCTTGAGCCACAGTGTGTAGGTACTACTAAGCGTTGGTCGTTAACCGATCACAGTTGCGTGAGGGAACGTAAGCCTCAAGGGAGAGTGTTGAGGTAGGGGGGTGCTGTTCCAGACAAGGTGTTGTGTACATCTTGTGTAATGTTTTATTCTGGAAAACAAAATGAAACAGGCAGATGTGGTTTATAACCGCCACATTCAAAGTGCTTTTCATACTTTCCTACTGTTCCATGTATTTTTTTTTAGGTTCCTCTGCCTGGTATGAAATGGGTCGACAACCACAGGGGAGTGTTTAACGTTGAGGTCGTATCCGTGTCCACTATCCACACCCAGGTACTGTCGGTTCTTACGTTTCGCCTTCTCTAGGTTGTGTGCGTGACTAAGAAAAGTGCTGTACTGAAAAGAGCTTCTCCCGCTCTCAGGACCAGTATCTGGATAAGTTCTTTGCGCTGGTGCACGCTCTGGACGAGCACATGTTCCCAGTGAGGATCGGAGATATGCGGATCATGGAGAACAGCCTGGAAGCAGAGCTGAAGGGCAGCATAGCAGCTCTGAGCTCCTCTCAGCTGGAACCAGTGGTGCGCTTCCTCCACCTGCTGCTCGACAAGCTGGTGCTGTTGGTGGTGCGGCCGCCCGTCATCGCCGGACAGATCGGTAACAACTCGCTGATCTGAGACAGCGCTGTACTGCTAATCTAATCTTCAAATCTAATCATCTAGTACTACGAGACCCTAAAACCTACAACTTTCTCTTCATCTTTTTTTCCTCCTGCTTCCATATCCTTCTTAACGCAGTAAATCTTGGCCAGGCTGCTTTCGAGGCGATGGCATCCATAGTAAACCGTCTGCATAAATATCTGGACACCAGCCAGGACATGCACGGCCGCAACAGCCTCCTCTCTTCCTACATTCACTACGTCTTCCGTCTGCCCAACATGGACCCTAACTCTCCTTCCCCAGGTAAGCCTTCTACCTGCCACAAGGGCATTAGTGAGATCAGGCACCTGGGGTGCAGTCGGTGTTAGAACACGTTTGGGCCCCTTAGTTCCAGTAAAGTTAAATCTTAATGCTGTAGCATACAAAAAACATTCTAGACAGTTGTGTGCCTCCTCATTTGTGGCAAGTTTGGTGAGGAACCACATATGGGTGTGAAGGTGAGGTGTCCACATAATTTTGGCCATATAGTGTATACTATGTGGTGCCCTGGGGGGAAAAATGTGTTGAAATTTTGACATTTTCTACTTGTGTATATATATTTCCTGAAAACTACAGGCTTTCCTGAACTGAAATATATGTTACGTGTATCTCAACCACAATTAAAGTTCTAGCGTTTTAAAGTCTGCAAAATTTGAGGAAATTGCATTTAAAAAGTTTAATTTCAAGAACAAATTTCACGATCCAAATTCTATTTAAAATTTCATGACATTTATGTCTTCAAAGGCGACAACGACATCAGAATGTTCTACATCTTGTCTACATCTTAACGTCTTTGGAAAGCTTTCTTACACTTTGATTAATCTTTGAAATGAATGTGCTATCGTTGGCGTATTTAACATTGACAAAAAGCTTTAAATAAATAAAATTATACTTCCCAACGGTCATACTACATTTAAGTGATTGGCTAAACCAGGCATTTATTGGAGTCATAGTTTTCTGCAGCTGTAACTATCTAGGTTTTAAAGCGGGCCTGTGTTATACCCTATGTATTGAGCATAAATAGGAATCCATTTGGGATTCAGCTGTCTTAGAAAAGAAATCTATTAGGCTTATACCACTAAAAAAAAGTATTAGATCGCTAATGACATTTTGCTGATGATTATTTTTAGTTAGTTACATTTTATATAGCGTTTTTCTAAACACTCAAAGTGCTAGTGTGTAGCATCCACCTGGATGATACGACAGCAGCCATAGTGAGCCAGAACGCCCACCACGTGCAACGTTTTATACGAATGGCTGTCGCTGTTAAGATGAGAGCCTCTTAATACTTTTCTACTCATGTATTCATGTCAACAGGTCCTGGAGGCCTGGGCGGCTCGGTGCACTATGCCACGATGGCTCGTTCTGCCATCAGACCAGCCAGCCTCAACCTCAACCGCTCCCGTAGCCTTAGCAACAGTAACCCTGACATCTCTGGCACGCCAACGTCTCCGGACGACGAAGTTCGTTCCATTATCGGCACTAAGGTAGGAAGGTCTGCGTTCGAGGTTGACGTTAAGAGAGATTCTCGTGTGTCTGGATGAGTAAGATGATCAACTTGTACACCTCAATGTATAATGCGCTTTATAATACCTGATGATTATGCACATTCTACTTGACTGCTTTTTAAAAAAAAAAAAAAAAAATTTATTAGCTCTCTAACATCGACTTGTCAGCATCATGTGACAGTGATTTACAAATTTCATTTGGTAGGCATCACAGTTCATAACTTACTCCAGTGGTGTTTTATTTATTTATTTTTTTATGACTGCTCGATCTGAGTTTATTAACAAGCATACTAGGGCTGTGACTCGCCTTAAATCCTGCTGAGGATGAATCACTTCCTGAAGTGCTAGATTCTTCCTGAAGTGCTGACTAAACTTGCAGCATTCCTCAATGTTGTTACAGTTCAACCCTTATAGTTCATTGGTACAGCAAACATCAGCGGGAACACCTTATCTATATAGCTGCTGTATCATTAACCTGGATGTAAACGGGAAACTATAGACGTCATGTGCAGTGAGGAATGAATCTGGTGCATGGAGGGATTGAAAGTCAGATGCAAAGATTTATCAACCCCTTTTTTTTTTCCATTAGGTTAACTGTGGTCAGGAAAATAAGATGAAGTTTGTATTACATGGAAGTCTAATTTAATATTTTTCTTTGGAATGGCAAGAAACACTCATTTAATTTTGTGTGATGTCCAATTTTTTTGTATGCACGTTCTGCTTTTATCCTCTTAGGTCTGTGTATGACGGGGTGGTATTTTCTAAACGCTGTAAGATGTTTCCAGTTTTGTGTTCTTAGACATGAATAGCGAAATTCAGCTTGCCTAATGTTTATTAAAGTGCATACTGTGGTCGTACAGCCATAAAAGCCACTGATCTAACTTCTTTTCCCTGTATTGTTGACTTTCAATGTGTGAATTCTGAATCTGTTTCTTTCCAAATCTGTAATTCTGTTTTAATCGCTCACATTCTAACCTAACCTGCTTTCTGAACAAGCTCGGTGTCGGATGTTTGAAGTGCTGACTTGAACTGAATGACTTTTTAATCCCTTTTTTTTTGCCCGTGGCATTGACCTGTAAATTTTGACCTGTCACTCTTCCCTTTGCTTGCTTGCTCCTGGCCGTGACACCTTTGCTTCCCTCCCCCTTGGCTCGCAGGGCTTAGATCGCTCCAACTCCTGGGTGCACACCATGGGCTGCAAGAGTGGCCCCTGGGGGACCAGCCCTGGCTCGGCATCCGATACTGTGCAGGTCATTAAAAAAAAAACATAATCCAACCCCTTGAAACAAAAAAGATAAAGAATCACCTCACATACCTGTCCAACACACAAAAAACTACACCCACATTTATTTATTTATTTATTTATTTATTTATTTAATTATTTTTCAAGGTTCTATGTCCTCACCCAACAACTCCTGCTCCGTATTCACAGATCCTGTAGGTTAAATCCAGCATAGCCCTCAACCACCAGCCTGGTAGAAGTAAACATACTGATGCTCACAAGCCTTTAACTTATTGCGTGCCATGTACTCGGGCATGTGTAAGTCTGATATGGCCGTGGACTTATGTCGCAAGCAGTATGTTTTGATGGTCATAATCTGTGCAGGTCATCAAGACATACCTAGAGCAAAAAGTAAATAAATAAGGTGTTTTTGAAAGTGAGTGCTTTTGAGGTTCAGAATCTCTTTTACCAGGCTTCGGAATGAGCGAATCATCTTAATAACGAAGGAGGTATTTCAGGATTTTTAATTGTTTCGCCTGCAAACCTACAATAACGTATATTACGTTTACATGGACAACGATAATCCGATATTAACCCGATTAAGACAATACTCTGATTAAGAAACTATCACATAAACGGCGGTTATTGATTACCTTAATCTGGCTAAAGTAAACACACATTGAATTAAGACGTGTGGAGTATTCCTGTTTTAGTCGCATTATCTGAGTGCATTATAGATATGTACACACCTCAATCGCACTATTAACGTCGTGTGAGAGTTTTCACGGCATTTTGCGACAGGACATGATCACACATGGCAGTGCTCAACCATTTGACGGCAAACAAGAGAGCACGGCTCCGTCCGAGACCGCGTACTTACCTGCTATATAGTAGGAGAAATACATGTATCTCAGCTACTATATAGTAGGTAAGTATGCGGTTTGGGACGCAGCCCACGGCTCCAAGCAGTCGTCTGTTTGCACGTATAGCATGACTAATAATTAACTGCACTTGAAGATTTAGTGAAATTAAAAATAAAACCCAGAATTGTATACGGTACCATAACGAAGACGAACTGTATGATACGTGAAATTCCGGAGGGGACGGCGTGGTGCGGTGACGTAATGACGTGTGCCGTTAATCGATTTATGTTCTATAACATATAAAACAGGAACATGAAAGGAATATTCTAAAAGCAACTCATGTAAACACCTTAATCACAATATTGTCTTATTCAGAATAAGGTCAATAATTAGATTACTGCTGTCCATGTAAACGTAGTCATTGTCATGGAAGATGGATGATTAGTTGTGAGAGAAATCTAAATGAAAAGTGACCGCTGTAAGTCTAGCTTTAAAACTAATCATGGGTATATTATGCCTGGTTTATGCTTCGTCAGAAGTGTTTCTGAGCGCAGGAGTAAAAAGCTTCTCAAAGCTTTGAGCATTCATGGACTTTCAGGAGAGTTGCAGGATCTTTGGTGGAATATTAAACAGCAGATCGAATGGCGGGGGGGGAGCTCGTTTTTCTATTTAAACAAAATGCTGTTGCTTCAACTGAGAGAAGGAACATTTGCTTGAAGTTCCGCCCTGAATCGTCTGAATAATAATCTGTTGATCTAAAGCTGATTCAGTGCAAAATTTATACATCTCACAATGGCATAAAGTTGTTTGCATACAAAGGTCCAGATAAGCGGCAAATGTTACTGAATGGTAACTACGGTTACCTCTTACCCACTCCAATTTGGTCACCTGCCAATCCCACCCACCAGCCAGTTCTCCCCAATCACATGCTGTCACACACACCCAGCACTGATGAGTGCTGCTGTGCTCGTCAGGGGAGAGAGAACGGCCAGTTCTGCTCCCTTGATTCATGGATGGCCGTGGCATCATCAGGATTCCAACTCAAGACATGGTGAACTCATTTCTGTTGCACCACTCAGGAACTGAGCAGTTACCTTTTAATATTTAAATACGACCAGGCTATAATTAAGAGAAATCGGAAGTAGTTATGTTTTTGTTTTGTCGTGGCGTATAAGTGCACGTGATTTGGATAAGCCACAGCCGAGGATCCGCTACAGAAGCCTCACTGGTTCATGTTTAGAAAACAGAACCATAAGAAACAGCTTCATTGTGTTTATTTGAAAGAGAAAAAGTGTCTTAACCCTAATGACAAACAGTAGAGTTTAAGTGATTTTAATAATCAGCTAATGACCTAGCAGGGATAAATACTACATTTATCTTTTCAGAATGTAGTGTACACAATCGTAGCGTCTTAAGCTGTGTTAAGAAAATAAAACAGTATCTCTATTACTCGGTTAACAAATATATGTTGGTGCCAGCTACCTGATTTTAAAAGTAATGACACCTCTAACTAGCTGTTGGAAATCGACTTAAGCTAATAGATGACTAATTACTGGTAAGCTAATGACCGCTGCCCAGCACTGCTCTGGCAAGGGAAATGCGAGGTGGTGTGAGATACAGATTCGAGCCTGTCGTGAGATGTTGCAGCTGGACAATCACTGCAGAGTTGAGCAGCCCATCTAGATGACGTGGTTTTGGAAAGCCGCTTTTTTGACACTTTGAAGGCTTCGGAAAACCCGCTCAGAAGGAAGCATAAATCAGGCTTTAATCTGCAGCCGGATAAAATTGAATCGGTGTTGCGGATTTGGATCACGTTAATTGACTTTGGTCCTTAATAATAAAAGTGGTTGAGCGCTTCGTCCGTTTCCTGCCGTTTGTCTTCCATTCATATCCTTCTCTCTTTTCTTTTTTTTTTCCACCCACTGCTAAATATTCCCTCTCCATTTTCTCTCTCTACATTACGTTCATCATACTGTGAGCACTGCATGGCCATGAAAGCACTAATCCAGCTTTCCCTCACACTACGGCATGTCATGAGATGCTGCATGTAAACCGTGTGTGTGTGTGTGTATGTGTGAGAATAAAAGACATAGTTTTTGGGTGTGTGTGTGTGTGTCAATATAAATGTAAGATAATTACATTTACTCATAGTTTACTCTTATTTGTTACTGTATAATATTATAAAGCTAGATAATCTGAGATCAATCTGAGTGTACTGTCTTACTGGACAATACTACTCACAAGTTTAGTAATTGTTCTATTATTTTTATTATTTTTAAATTACTTGTATTATTATTATTATTAGTAGTAGTAGTAGTAATAGTAAAAGTAGTTGTAGTAGTACTACTATTACTACTACTAAAATGTAAATATTACAGTATTTATCACTTTAATTCAACAGGATTATTATTGTCGTTGTTGTTGTTGTAAGTTGATAGCTTTTAACAGTACGCCAGCCTACAGTTTGAGAGTCAGTGCTGCTTTTACCAGGTTCTGTTCCATCTTTGTGTGTGTGCGTGCGTGCGTGCGTGCGTAGTTGTGTCTATCTGACTAGCAGATGGCACCACACACTCCTGTCCTTCACACTAATGTGTTGTCACCCTTCCATTCATCCCCACCCATAGGCCATGGATCGCAGTGGCAATCGCATGTCATCGCACACTGAGAGCGCCAGTTTCTTGCAAACTTTAACAGGACGCTTGCCGACCAAAAAGGTAGAGACCCGACACGGTGGGGGAGGAGCCACGACCGCCTCCTCGACCGCCCGCTCCGACCTGTGTCTTGTGTGTCGCTTTTGACTGGATGGTGTTTGGTGTGGTGGTTGTGGTCTTGTGGGATGCTGATTGTGTGTCTTGCTGTGAATGCTGTGTGGTGATGGAATGATATAACACTCCCGCTGTCTGGTCGAAAAACCAATTGTGTGTGTGAATGTATGTTTTGCTCCGAATTAATCCAGGGCTTCGTTTTTGCAGCAGCCAAAGGGATTATATCAAAGGCCTGTTTCATTTTCTATAGTAGTGTTCTAACACAGTCATGTGTGTTTAATTAGTTCTCTAATTTGAGATGTGTGTTTGTGGTGGACGGCTGGCAGCTGATGGTGTTTTGATGCTCTGCTGGTGTTCCTTAGCTCTTCCATGAGGAACTGGCACTGCAGTGGGTGGTGAGCAGTGGCAGTGTGAGAGAAGGAGCTCTTCAACAGGCCTGGTTCTTCTTTGAGCTCATGGTAAGAATCAATATAATGGGTAATAATAATGGATAAAATGATGATCAATTGATTTTGGCAAGTATGAAAATCATGATATTTACTCACAATTGACGACGGGCTGTTGAATTATTAGAATATAATCCACACCTGGAGGTGGTAACGCGGCCATTGCACCTCGGTGTGTGTTATTTTCTAATAATTCAATGGACTGGAGTAAATTATTCCACTTATACCACAGTTACAACACCTTAAGACATTATTAAGATGTTTTATTTCAAGACATTTGTCAGGTTTTTGTCCTTAAAACACTCTTGTGTATGGAACTAATCTATTGCGCATCCCATCTCAAGCATATGTCGCGATTTCCAAAACGTCATTTTTAGAGCTAGTAACAGAGGCTTGAGCCGTTGATATGCAATTATTGGAGAGAGAGAGAGAACAACTGATCTCTCTCTCTCTCCCCAGTAACTGCATATCGATGGCTTAAGCCGCCGCTTCGCCTCGTGGCCACGTTACCACCTCGGGTGCACATTATTTTTCTAATAATTTTATCTAAAGGCCCGTCATCAATTATTCCTTCCTTATTTCTGTATGTATTTTTTTTTTTTATTTAAAGCAACACATGATGTTCTTGATATAAGGAATCCACGCATATATTATTCTTAGCCTGCATTCCTTCACATGGATAATTCTCTGATTTAAGACCTTTGTCACATTAACTGTGTTGTATCTTTTGCATGCAAATTATATATAAAATGAAGAGTCTAAACAATCTACAGGGTTTCCACAGTCCTGGAATATGTTGTCGGAAATGAATGGCATTTTCCTAACCTGGAAGAGTTTGGTAAAATTGGGTTTTGAGGAAAATCATGGAATTTTTTTCATTTGCCACTGTTATCATCAGTTTTTTTTTATTATTTAAATGAGGTCATTTTGGTTTTATGTTAAAAGACAAAAAAAAAAAAGAGCCAATGAAATGCACAAGAGTTTACAAATGTGAAGGATGGGTGGCCCATAAATTCAATATCGGCGGAATACCTTTGCAGGTTTACATTCAGTCAGTTTACCCCATCTATCGCTTTTAATGAATTACATTTAAATAATTTGTTTAATCCAAAAACTCTGACCACAATTACAATAGGATTGATCATGGAGTGCAGTTCTTGCTATAGGTTTGCCTTTTAATGCTCTTCCTAGAAGACTTCTTGCACATTAAAACTTAATGGATTTCACTTCCATACATATTGTTGTCCCGAGTCGTCATTTGGTAGATTATTCCACTATGTTACTTACCTGGCGAGCAAAGTGCTTGATTTGCTTGTTGATTTTGCTTCTTTATGCGAACTTGCATCTGCTTTCAGGTTAAAAGTATAATCCACCACTTGTACTTCGCCGACCGTCTGGAGTCTCCCAGGAAGAACCGTTTTCCTGAGCGCTTCATGGATGACATCACAGCTCTGGTTAGCACCATCGCAGGAGACATCGTCTCACGCTTCCAAAAGGTAACCGAGTCTGCTCGGCATTGTGCAGATGTAATATAAATCAGAATAGAATTCGTTTTGAGAATTATACCACAACACTGGTATGTCACTGGCTAGAAGGTGTTGATTTATTTCCTGTAGTAGTGCCAGCAGCAAGGCACGTTTTAACGCATTATTGTTTCTATTGTAACAACTGCGACTTGTGTGGTGGACACTCCATATGATCCAAGACTAATAATACACGTTAAATTAACAGAAGTGTATAATCATTTAAAAATAGGGACATTTATACATGTAACATGTATGTCCAGCACCATTTTATGTCTTAATATTTATAGTAGAGAGAGAAAAAAGAGAGACTGGTGAGGGAATGATTATTTACTGCTGTTTTAACTTGATGAACTTGTTTCTTGGATGTTCCACAACAAAGAATGTAACTATTAATGGATAAATTGTATGACATTCATTAACAAATAATAAAAAAAGGCCAAATTGTTGTAGCATAAAAGAAATAAAACACTTCGGAACCTGTTGAGATTGGAAAATAATCAGTGTCAGGTGTAGTAACAATAACACCGCTTCATGTAGACCCATATTACACCACCCTTTCGTTCATTTCATTTCCTGAAACAGCACAGCTCCGTCGTTTTATTCCTTACTTAATCTCCCAAATGAAAATACCAGGCTATCTAGGCATAATGAGGCATTTTATTGGTTTGAAATGGCATTCAGATGAGAGGCACTGAATAAGAAGTACTGAATGGTCTTAAGTTGAGATGTCAAAGTCTTAGATTTGCAGTCAGCATGTCTTCCTCTTTCTGCTGTGCCAGGATCTGGAGTTGGTGGAGAGGCTCAACACAAGCCTGGCCTTCTTCCTTAATGACCTGCTGTCTGTCATGGACAGGGGCTTCGTCTTCAGCCTCATCAAGGCATACTGGAAACAGGTATGTTTTTTTTTTTTTTTTTTTTTTTTAGTTCTAACCCGTTTCCAGTTCTGACTCAAAGCTTAATTGGGAATTTAAATGTAATCGGAAATATTTCTTAAACGTCCTGGTCAATGTAAAGTCACAACTTCCTGTTTATTAGTTCTAGTTCTCACTTTTTAATGACTGTGAATCTCTTTCCCACCAGGTGTCCACTAAGCTGTATGCACTGCAGAACCCCACTCTGGAATCTCTGAGGCTTGACTTCCTCAGGATCGTGTGCAGCCACGAGCACTACGTCACGCTGAACCTGCCCTGCAGTCTGCTCACTCCTCCAGCCTCCCCCTCTCCCTCCGTCTCCTCCGCCACCTCACAGGTAACACAGCCACAGGACCATTCAGCTCCAGTGAATTATTCCCACTCAAATACACCAACTATAAAATCAACATTTGGAAAGAATAGATCTGCCTGAATCACATTTAATCCCATGTGAGGAACTGATGGGAATGCAAATCAAGGAAGGATCTGTAAACTTTTGATGGAAAGATCTCGGATCTCTGCGTTATTTCATCTGAAAGATCAAACTAATAATAAAATAAATCTTACTTTAACTTATGTCCCAACCACAACGATAACAGTATCTAACTGCTACATCTATCTGTCTTTGTCCACCCCAGAGCTCTGGTTTCTCCACCCACGTGCAGGACCAGAAGATTGCGAATATGTTCGAGTTGTCAGTACCCTTTAGAGAACAGCACTACCTGGCTGGTTTGGTTCTAACCGAACTCGCCGTCATTCTGGACCCGGAAGCTGATGGGTCAGTACACTGGTGTGTGTTTCGTCTCACTTCATCTCTGTGCTTTACATCCTGTCCTGTCTGATATCTATAAACATGTTCTATATGACAAATTATCACCAGTCCTGTGCTAAATCACAGCTGTTTTTTGTTTCCTATCCAAGATCGGCACTAATAGAAACTAAGGGATTATGGGTGCGGGGATAGCAAAACTATTCAGTGCTTAATGTTTACCTTGCAACAACGTACATATGCAAAATGTAAAAGAAAAATAAAGTAGGCTGGTTTATTGATGTGCTTGTGCTGTCAAAAGCAAAACAGCAAGGTCAAATGTCTAAAATAGTTTTGTTCAACAGCCTCCATCCTATTTAAAGTATATTTGTATTTGAGGCATGAGATTCGTAATAAGAAGGACTTATAACTTGTTGGTGGCAAAGGCGTCCATGTCCTCAGGTTCTGCTTGTTTTTGTCCCGCGGTGAAACAGCCTTGTGGAAACGTTATCAGCATGAAAAGAGTTTATTGCAGCTTGTTTTGCACAAAAGTGTTTGGAAATCAGTTCAATCAGTGAAATCAAACAGGCAAATCATATGCGCTTATTTTCTGTTTGTGCCACTTATTATCCAGCTGTTAATGAGAAGTTAACTGTAACATAACGTATCGTAAATAGACGGAACATATTAATATGCTAACCTGTGTCTATTGTTGTTTACTAAAATGGACAACTTTCAAACTTGTCTTTGCATGTAGGATGTTCGGCTTGCATAAGAAGGTGATCAGCGTGGTCCATAACCTGCTGTCCAGTCATGACTCGGACCCGCGCTATGCCGACCCTGAGGTTAAAGCCAGGGTCGCCATGCTGTACCTACCTCTCATTGGCATCATCATGGAGACCCTGTCCCAGCTCCATGACTTCACAGGTATATACAAAAGCTTCTTATTGACCGTTATTGTCAGATGAATGCTAGAAGTGCTGCACGGTATACGTTGAAACTCACTGCATAAATCAGTCCGAGATGACGTGATTATCGATGGACGTGATTATCGATGGACGTGATTGGTAGGTCCAAGGTCCAAATTGGTTTCACTCAAGCTGCACATTTTGCATGTCGCTGTAACTGTAACGGGACTAAACATCTGAACGTATAGAGCATGGCGCATCAGTTTAGAGTGTATGTACAGTACTGTAATCTGTCGATGTGGGGTTTGGTTTGTCCTCTCTTACAGAGTCTCATAACCAGTGGGGTCGTCTTGGAATAGATGAACAGGAAGCTGAGGGCAATAGCATGATCAGTCAGAGCGTAGCCATGGCAATAGCAGGGACCTCTGTTCCTCAGATGTCGCGGCCTAGTAGCTTCCTGCTTAACCCACAGGTAGGTAATGTAATCGAGCCTGGGAGAGGAGCACTACACAACTGACCTTCCTTCCTTCCTTCCTATCTTTCTTTCTCTCTTTCTTTCTCTCTCTCTATCTTTCTTTTTCTTTCTTTCTCTCTCTCTCTTTCTTTCTCTCTCTCTCTCTCTCTTTCTTTTTCTTTCTTTCTCTCTCTCTCTCTCTCTCTCTCTCTCTCTCTCTCTCTCTCATCTGCTTGGTACTAGGAATGTGTGGTCAGGTCTTTGATTATTTTCCTATAACAGCACATGTTTTATTCCTCTTAATCCAGTCGTTTGTCTCATCACTGAAAAGTTCACTATATCATCAATTAGACTCATTTTTAATCTGTTTCTGTGGAGTGTTTACCAGACAAGCCCATGTCAATTAGCTGTTACTATAGAAACGATAACATAAATTACAACATAAGTGCATTAATATAAACCAGTGACATGCCTTGAATCACGGAACTACTGCCAGAGCTGCTGTTATAGAATATTAATTCATCAACACTCTCTGACTGGGATCAAGAATTCAACAATGCTGTTCTCACACTGCCACCATATACAGTGACATCAGCTTCAATTAGTTTACTTTCTTTCTTTTTTTCTTTTAACATGGCAAATATACATGTTTAAATAATTCATTATTAGCCACTATAGAAAAAAATGGCAGACCATCAACATCACGGTCTTCAGCATGCTGTCTCTCTCTCCCTCTCTCTCTCTCTCTCTCTCTCTCTCTCTCTCTCTCTCTCTCTCATATCCCCAGGCCACCCGTCAACACGGCACCTTCTCTCCCGAGTCCAGTCGCAGTCTGCTCATCTGTCTGCTGTGGGTGCTGAAGAACGCAGACGAGCTGGTGCTGCAGAAGTGGTTCACTGACCTGTCTGTGTCTCAGCTCAACCGCCTGCTGGACATGCTCTACCTCTGCGTCTCCTGCTTCGAGTACAAGGTGAAGTTTCAAAACACTCAGTCACTCTAACAGCAGGTTTTATTTTAATCAAAAATGTCAAATCAGGTTGTAATTTTCAATTTGTGTTGTTTCAGTACGTTTTAACAAGAAATTAAATTAACCATCTTTTTTGTTTTTTTTCTGTTCATCCATCTCATCAAAAAGGCCCATTTTTTATTCATGCAGGGAAAGAAGGCATTTGAGCGCATGAACAGTCTAACCTTTAAGAAGTCTAAAGACATGAAGGCCAAGCTGGAGGAGGCTATCCTGGGCAGTATCGGAGCCAGGCAGGAGATGGTGCGACGCAGCCGAGGACAGTTAGGTCTGTGCTGGCAGGGTCTCATAACACAGTTATGGAAATAATTAATAAAATTCTCTGTCGGATATATTCTACTCGAATCTGTATTCTCTTTATTAGCTGTTGATAACCTGAGTCTGAGTGATGTAATTGCAAAAAAGGGGTTGGGTTCAAATGAATGCATTATCAAGAGGTCTGATTAGATAATATGCAATCAGATCATTTCCTCTAACTCTGCTTAAAAACCAAGCGCAGGGACATTTTCACATAGACGGCCGGTTTGATTTCACTTGTTAATCGGGACTGTAGTGGTAGAAATAACCAGATGGTTAAAACAACTTGTTTTCCTGTCATATCTCTGAACCTGTTGGGAATAGCGATTATATTGGTTACTTCCTCAAGTAGCAAAAATTGGTTCGATTTAAAGGGGTCATATGATGATTTTAAAAGTTCTTTTTTTTTTTTTTTTAATCAGGTGTAGTAGTATTGGTTAACATGCTTTAATGTTCAAAAACGCATTATTTTTCACATGCTGTACATTATTGCAGTACCTCTATTCCCAGTCTATTTGAAACGCTCCGATTGAGGTCCGGTTTCTTCAAAGCTCCTCCTTCCAAAAATCCCAGAGTGTTCTGATTGGCCAGCTGACTCATTGCGTCGTGATTGGCCCAAAACCAAGTGTCGGAAATGTAACGCCTCTTGCCGTAATCGCAAGCTTCAGCTTCCATAATCGCTTGCGTTAGAGCTTCGGCTTTTAAAGAAATTATAAACACAGTTAATAATGTCGTGGGTTTTACCGTATCAGTTCGAGCCCGAGTCAGATTCTGAAAATGCGAATGATCGAGTAGATCAATCGGAACCAACTTTGCAAGCGCGACGTGAGCAGAACACAACTGCTCAACAACAGAAAAAACTGGTAAGTTTTTATTTTGTAACTCTCGTACCTTTCAGATGCGATGTTATAATGGTTTAATTTGTCTTCTTCACTGTAACTACTTTATGTCCTGAAATGACAAGATAAAACACAGTTTATTATATTAATTAATAATAATAAAAAAATGATAGAGGCATTATGCTGATATTTTAAATTGTGACTTAGACGTTTGCAGTATTAATATCTGGATTTCGATCGAGGCGTTTTAGGCAGGTCCGGAGCAGTGTTCTCTGTTAGATAGAATAAATAAATCCCTTTGGGGGAGACTGTGAGCTTTGTAACTTTGCAGATCTTCTACATACACAAACAAATACATTTTACACACTAAAGGAAAAGGAAAACATTCAAAAGCATCATATGACCCCTTTTAAGAAATTCTTTTATTTCCATTAAATATACATATCGTTCCAGTTGTAATGACGCGTTAAATGTCTGATGCACATTCAGTTGGCACAACTGTGCTGTTTGTTGTTAATTTTCTTTTCTTTTTTTTGTTTTTTGCATAGTAATTCAGTCAGACACCGTGTTTATATTGCGCTGTGGTTATAGTAGTGTACATCAACTGTACATCAAGCCTGAGCTTGAAAAGTCATGGAAATATGGGTCTGCATTGTGTTTGCTTTAAGAGAGAACCTTGGGTAACAGTATATTTAGAGCTATTTTTGGACAGAAGTGGGTTATACAGCTGCATAGGCAGATTTTGCAAATCTCATCCCATCCACCACATCAGTGCTGGTGTGTTAATTCCACACCACAAAAATTTATAACACCACATTATGCTTGTGCGTACACAAAACAATACAGGTCAGTATATCTAGACGGTGGTTTTTGTGAAACTGAAGCTTCTCTCCCTTTCAGAACGGAGTCCATCAGGCAGTGCGTTTGGCAGTCAAGAGAACCTGCGCTGGAGGAAGGACATGACACACTGGCGCCAGAACAGTGAAAAGATGGACAAGTATGACCACTCTAAACTGCCTTTCTTTTTTTTTCTTTTTTTTAAACAATCTGACATTTTGACATTAGTCATGTTCTAGCCACACAATATAAAGCAAAAATTCAAACCAGAAGGAATTCAATTATCATTAAATAGAATAAATTCTGACTCAGGGCAAAATATATTATACCACATCACTGTTGAATTCTTGAGTTTGATTAATCAGAAGGTGTTGTTAAAAGCTCTATAACAGCAATTGATGGGGGTGAGTCAGATGAAAACCTTAAAAGTGTGACATAAATTAGGAACCTAGAGGAATCTACAGGAAGTTTTGGAACACTTGCATTGAATGAATTGGAGATTATAGAAAAATTACGCAAAATAATAAGTAAGATGTTTTGTTTTTTTTTGGACTCACCCTTGTAATTCTGAGGGACTTTAAAAAAAAAAAAAAAAAGGTATGGTGAAGCTTTCTCGCAAGAGACATCGTAAAGAACAGTTGACGTGCATGTGTTTTGTCCTTTTCCTTTCAGGAGAACGTGAGAGAACGACTACTTAGCTATTAAGTGATAACAGGAACTAACATGTCTGAATGTAGCTATAAACGGATAAAAGAGAAAAAATTTATAAATAAAAGTGATCATCATTTTGCAATTTTGCTGTGGTATACGACTGAGTAAAACACATCAGAACATATTGAGAAATAAACTTCTGGGTGGTAATGTTAATCAGCCCGGTCACTGATTATATAACAGCATACCTTGTCATGTTTTATTACTTGTGGAACAGTGGGGAATATTGTTCTGGATCATACATCCGATACTTCTTATTTAACGCGTTTATTTAGTATTTTATAATCATTGCCCACCCGTGTCCCGTCAGTACGGAGGACATTACACATTGTACTCCATTAACTATTTTGGTGTGGAATAACCCCTCCATTTGACCTTGTTCTTTCATGTACTGTATGTCTAGGGGCCAAAGATCAGTCAGGTATTGTACAACTGAAGTGTGATCTAAACAACCTCCCTCTGCTAACCCCCTTGAGTATACGGCCCACCCCCCCGCTCTTTTTGCCTCATGCTTAAAGTGCTCTAGTTGAAGCTGGACTGCTGCGTCCTTGTAACTGGGATTGCTCTGTGACTCTGTGTGTGTGTGTGTGTGTGTGTGTGTGTGTGTGTGTGTGTGTGTATGTGTGTGCTTGGGAAGAAAAAGGGTGGCTGCTTGGGTGGTGTGATTCAGCCATTTTTCTGCATTATAGCAAGCAACATTAGAGATAAATTCAAAAATGTGTGCTTCTAATGCGCCGTTAGATTACGGATACTGAAATGACAGCTCGGTCAAACCAGGACTGTGTTCTTTGTACTTAAATCTGGGATTTATTGTATAAAAGTCTTAACATACACTATTTGACTGTTGTTGTTAGTTATGATAATGAAGGAACATCTGTCAAACCCTAAATGTTTAGTGCTATAACTTAATTACTCTGTTTTCTATGTAAGGGCAGTGGTGGCTCAGTGGTTAAAGACTCTGGGTTACTGATCAGAAGGTCAGGAGTTCAAGCCTCAACAATGCCAAGCTGCCACTGTTGGCCCCTTGAGCAAGGCCCTTAACCCTCAATTGCTCAGTTGTATAAATGAGATAAATGTAAGTCGCTCTGGATAAGGACGTCTGCCAAAAGTGCCATAAATGTAAATGTAGAATTTCACACTCCATTGATGTTAATGACGTTAATTCATCTGCAATTTGTTCAAGAAATGTGCCATAAAGAGGCTATAGTGTTTTTTGGTGACGTGTCCCTTTAAAAATAGATTTCCTTCTGCATAATTTTATCCTGAGGAGTTTAGTGTCATGGCAGTTTTTTAGATTCTTCATTTTGTGTAATAATGTAAACAGTGATCAGGCTCTCAGCATTCGTTGCAGTTCAATTGCAAAATCTAAATCATCGACTGTACGTAGTGATGCGCTGGAATCGGGAAAACCCGTAATCAGAAAGCATACTTTAGTGGTGAGTGAGACAACTGACTTTGCTTAATTTAATTTATACAGTGTTTTTGATGGTGATTGGGATTTAGAGCTAGCCAGACATGACCGTGACTAGAAACAAGTCACTCAGCATGAAGAGGAAACTTTGAGGAACCAGAATTAAAGGGGACGCCGTCCTGTTCTGGGTGACACTGGATAGTGTGATTATAAATCATTAGAGTGAAAAAAAAAAAAATTGCAAACAGTATAATACGTCCAAACTATATGTGCATAGAATTGATCATTAATATATAATCATGGTCCTGTTGAATACTCAAATCTGATTGGTCAGAAGGTGTTGATTCATTTTTTTAAATAATAGCAGCTCTGATAATAGTGCCGGCTGTAAGGCAAAGCACAGGTTTATATTAACGTGGTTGTTCCTGTAGTAACAGATTACACAGGGACTTGTATTGTGGACGATTTAGAAACGTGTTGTCGGCACTTTGTAATAGTCTGAGGTAACGCTTTAACTAGTTACAGGAAAGTCTTCAGGACAGATGGCTTTGCATGTTAACAAGCTGTGTGTTTTATTTATTTATTTATTTATAAATCTTAATAAGAAAGAAAAAGAGAGGATGGTGAGGGAACAACAGTTTATTGCTGCTATAATGTAAGTCATAAAAAGAACTAATTGGTTTTGTGGATATTAAATCAAATTGAATGTAACCTATTCATAGATTAAAAAAAAAAGTGTGCCGCTCATTAATAAAAATAAAAAAAAGTTGCTCTTGGCAAATTGCTGTGGTAGGAAGTGGAACTTTTCTTTTCTTCCCTATAAAAGCATGTCCGGTCATGTTATATTCATTACATAATTGTGGTTAGGCTAATTTTATTTATTTATTTATTTATTTATTTATTTATACAAAGCCCTGTTAGTTTGAATCTTGAATTTCTGCTCAGGTAACTGATTCAGCTGTATGTGTATCGTGCTTCTCTTAATGTCTGCCCATGTCTTATACTCACTGTATCACTAACCCGAGTTTCTTCATCCAAAGCCAATGTGAAGTGCTGGACGCCAAATCCAGCTTCCACATGTGCATAGCATTAACCTATAGATTTTTATTTTTCCTGCATACCCTACCGCCGCATCCATGGTCCACCTACGTGTGCTTTTTATGGACGCCTCCTGTGCTAGGGGTGCTTGGTTGGGCGCTGGCTCTCCCCTTGCTGTGTTGCAACTTTTCATGCTGTTGAAGTTTGTGTATGGCTTGTTTTGAATGAGCGGTGTGCTGTGCAGGTTTAAGGAAAGCCTTCAGCGCAATAGGAGGAGCCAGGATTCCTTGTTAGATAGGTTTGTAAGCTTAGATAAATCTATACAAGTCCTAATAATAAACCACGTCCTTCCCCTTAGGCCCATTGTACATCAATTACAATGGAAGGATGCCTGAGCAGTCTTTTGTATCTGTATTACCTTGAATCGTCTGTGCTCAGATTGTGAGCTACAAACATGTCTTTAGTGTCACTGGATCTGTATACAGAGGATCTGTATGAATGCTTGTGCGGAAGGATTTAGCATTCAAGCGCTCCTTACCTTTTTTCACGCACAGCATGAAAGAATTCTGAATATGTTCTCTGTTTTCGCTCCTTTTGCAGAACCAGGGCAGAGCTGGAACACGAGGCACTAATAGACGGCAATCTGGCAACCGAGGCCAACCTCATCATCCTCGACACTCTGGAAATCATAGTGCAGGTAAATATTTAAAGCACAGAAAGCTAGATTTACAGTCCTAATTTGGTGAGATGTCTTCGCTTTTTTTTTATTTAAAAAGTAATGGTTTCGCTCTGCATAGACTGTATCTGTGACCGAGTCGAAGGAAAGCATTCTCGGAGGCGTCCTCAAAGTCCTGCTTCACAGCATGGCATGCAACCAGAGCGCCCTCTATCTTCAGCACTGCTTCGCGACACAGAGAGCTCTTGTCTCAAAGGTGAGCACAGGTTGAGTGATAAAGCGTGCGCGATGGTGTGAACGCCACTGTGCATGCTAATATTTCTCTCGTGGTGTGTGTTTAGTTCCCAGAGCTGCTGTTCGAGGAGGAGACGGAGCAGTGTGCTGATCTGTGTCTGCGTCTGCTGAGGAACTGCAGCAGTAGCATCGGTACCATTAGGTCGCACGCCAGTGCCTCACTTTACCTGCTAATGAGACAGAACTTTGAGATTGGAAACGTGAGTCCGTTTATTTATTCCATTTTTATTTCAACTTGAGAAATTATTCAATGTTGTGCCTGAACTGAACTAAATGATATGAATCTCTCTCTGTGTGTCCTGCAGAACTTTGCCAGAGTGAAAATGCAGGTGACCATGTCTCTGTCGTCCCTGGTTGGCACGTCTCAAAACTTTAACGAGGAGTTCCTGAGACGCTCGCTCAAAACCATCCTGACCTACGCTGAGGAGGACCTGGAGCTCCGAGAGACCACATTCCCTGACCAGGTCAGTTCTAAACTAGTGTCAAATCACAGACTTATCTCTTTAGCTTTTGCTACAGATAGTGGTACGTTTTGTCACTAAATTTGCAGTTACACATGGTGGTGTGCATCTCTAAAGAGATGGGGGTTAAAAAAAAAAAACCCTTCAAGATTCTCAAGTTTGAAGCCAGAAAAGTGTACAATAGGTATGATGCATTCCATTGGCCAAGTTGGAACTGCTAGTCGCTGGACCCCAAAGACAAAAACAAACAAAAGACCCAGAAATATCATTTGGAAATGAAATTAGTTAATACTTTTATTGTGATTATTAGAATTATAATACACACATTATTCTGATTTCACACTTTTTTTTTTTTTTCTTAAAACAACAAAACATTTCTAATCTTTATTATAAAACAACAGAGGTAATAATGTCATGCAATATTCATGAAAAAAAATGTCTCATGAATAATATGCTTTTGTGCATTTTAGGTTCAGGACCTGGTGTTTAACCTGCATATGATTTTGTCAGACACAGTAAAGATGAAGGAACATCAAGAGGATCCAGAGATGCTTATCGATCTGATGTACAGGTCGGATTACTGGCTTTCTTCGCTCTACATTTTGATACTGATATTTGTTCGGTTCCGTGGAGAAGTTTCATTTGTCATACAATTTTCATAATACATTCAAATATACGCACGTTGGTCATAATGCAAATGTAAAAACGTATGCGTAACAGAATCGCTAAGGGGTATCAGACGTCCCCAGATTTAAGGCTGACCTGGCTGCAGAACATGGCAGGGAAGCACTCGGAGAGGAATAACCACGCAGAGGCGGCTCAGTGTCTGGTCCACAGCGCCGCACTTGTAGCTGAATATCTCAGCATGCTGGAGGATCGCAAGTACCTGCCTGTGGGCTGTGTCACCTTCCAGGTACGTAATCCGACCTGAGCGGCCCTTCCGCATGCCGGTTTTTGTCAAACGAACGGTTTTAATCGAGGTTTTCCCTTTGTTCCGCGACAGAATATCTCATCCAATGTACTGGAGGAGTCTGCTGTGTCTGATGATGTCGTGTCTCCTGATGAGGAAGGTATCTGCTCGGGGAAATATTTCACAGAGGCCGGGCTGGTGGGGCTGTTAGAACAGGCTGCCGCCTCCTTCTCTATGGTGAGGAAGTGCCCTTCCTTTTTTTCCTCTTTCAGCTGCCAGTGCAAGTTTTATATGTAGTCCTGTGAGAATGCAAAAAGCAATAGAAGCAGGGCTGTATAATACATAACAGATTATTGATCATGAAAGTGGTGCTGATTATTAAATGATACAGCGATTAAGATCAGGACGCTCTCTAGGAATTTTTGTACTCGCTAACCGCCGTAGTAAACAGCATTCTTTATCCTGCACCATTTAGTTCAGTGGCCTTGTTTTCCCTGTCCGTCTGCAGGCTGGCATGTACGAGGCTGTGAACGAGGTCTACAAGGTGCTCATCCCTATTCATGAAGCTAACAGGGATGCAAAGAAGCTGGCCACCATTCATGGTAAACTGCAAGAGGCCTTTGGCAAAATAGTGCACCAGGTAAATACTTACACTGTCTGGTAGCAGTGCTGTCCTCTAGAAGTCGAGTCATTGTACTCGCTGGGCCGTTTCAGTTTAAAACAACAGGACTTTGCTTTAAAATGTCATCAAAACATCTCACCAAAGTCGGTGTCAGTGTAGAAACAGTGTAGAGTCTCATTTATTCAGTCGTCCTAGCACGCATGTTCGTACTGCCGTGTACACGTTGTACATAATGTCTTTGCATGGTACAGTGCGCATTAGTCCACTAAAGTGTGTTTTTGTGTGTAGGGGTATCGCATCCACACAAATATACTGTTTCAACAGGGCAGACATTCATTCATTCATGGAGATTCACTGTAAAAGAACATTTCATATGCCTGTCTCTTCCAGCAGCACACAGAGCAGGTGTTAACACACTCAATGTCAGCCCCAGAGTGACTATACAAGGGGCTTTGCATGTGTTGGGACAGAATCATGGTTTCCTATGAGGAGATGGAAGTCCATTACGCCTTGCATGCTGTACAGCAACACTTTGGGTTATAAACGATATGTACCGTAGCAGGGGTGGACAAATGATGATCAATTTATTAGCTAACCTCTCACTTAGGAAGGACTGTCCAGTCTGTTCGCTTTGTTCCGGTTGCCCAGAAACCTAACCGACTAGGCTAAAATGTGAGGACTAACGTGAAATACAGACGTGACGCGTACAGACTGTGACTACGTAAACATAGTTTTTATCCTCGGCTTATAGCGTTTCTAATGTACAGTACCAGTCAAAAGTTTGTGGACACTCAACTGAAATGTTTCTTGAAAATCTTTTGATCTGAAGGTGTGTGATTAAATGTTTGAAATCTGTGTCGTAGACAAAAATATAATTGTGCCAACATATTTATTTCTTTCGTTATAAAACTAACATTTTATTTACCAAAAATATTTTATTAAACGGACGACTCGAGCGAAATATTCCGAAAAGCAGACGATAAGTGTCCAGCGTCGGTGTGACCTCCTTTAATACTGTTTAAAAAGCATGTCAGGGAAATTCCTCAAGAAATCGGTTGAGAAAATGCCAAGAATACATTTCTGGAAATTCTAGACAAAAAGGGCGTCTACTTTGAAGATGCTAAAATATTAAATTATTTTGATTTATTTGTGATTTTTTATCACAACATAATTCCCATAGATCCATTTGTGTTACTCCAGAGTTTTGATGACTTTATTATTATTATTATTATTATTATTATTATTATTATTATTATTATAAAATGTGGGGGAAATAATTAAAATAAAGAATGAGTGTGTCTAAAATTTTGACCGGTATTGTAGCACAATGTTTAATGTTATTTATGACACGATTGCGACCTCAAACAAAAAGTTGTTGGCGAGCATCAGTTTTGAAATGTTTCTATCTGCGTTTCACAAGCAAAATTATTGTTTGAGCCTGTTTAGCTTCATTTTCTCTTGACATCTTTAACTGTGAGGCAGCGTTGTAATATGACTGCTTTGCACTGCAGCATATTTTGCACGGTTTTGTTGCAATTTCCAAATTAACAGCATGTTCCTGGTTCTGAAAAGATTCTTTAACATCCACACACCTTAATAAATCAGTCTAGCAAAAACCATACTATATGGGAAAGCAAGAATGTTTTAAAAAAAACAAACTAACAAAAAAACCAGCATATTTAATAGAGGTCGACTGATTGATCGCTTTTGCCGATTAATTGGCACTGATAACCGATTGCTGGAACCAGTATGAGAGCGGATGCGTTTTTTTTAACCCCCCCCCCCATTTTGGATGTCTCTTTATTTATTTATTTGTTTGTTTGTTTGTTTCTTATTTAGAGTGTTATATATCTATTTCATTAAAAAAAAAAAAAAACGGAATGTTTTCATGGTACAGTCAGTACTTTTTCATACTATTTTTCTAATAAAGATCAGCAATATTTTACCAATAACTATCGCTCGACCTCCAAACTTTTCGGCGTCCCAAAATATCATTAGCTGATGGTTAGTAAATATATACTTGTTAGCTATATTGAACATACATTGTTAGATTTTATTTCATACTCTTATTTCAAAACATTTTGCATAAACCTTAACAGAAAGCGAGGCAGGTGTGGTAGTATAGTAAACGTCACTAGATATTTGGGTATAGATCGTGTTATATCCTGTAGCGATGATTTTAAATTTCCATCACACAAGCCTAATACAAACCAAATGAAAATTTTTGTTTTGCTAAAGTCAAAAGGAAATAGGGTTTATTTTCTTTCTGGGCAACTATGAATAAAAAAAAAACTAAGAGCCTGGACCCAGAATCTCCTTGTAATTAGGGATTTGTCCACCCCTGAGTACTGCATGCAGTGTTCTGAAGGTCGTGTGGGAAAGAATAGTGGCTTTCCATGTGGTGAGGGAGTCCTGCTGGGCTTTTAGAGGGTGTGACCTGTGTGTGTGTGTTGATTTGTCCTGTATTCTTTCTGTCACACAGAGCACTGGCTGGGAGGTAGGTGGTGAACCTCATGCTTAATGCTTGACCCACATGTGCAAGCGGTGGGCATTGATCCCGGCTCTCTCTGCTGTGAAATCGATCCATTAACCTTTTTATTGACAACTTTTTTTTTATACTCAGTCCATCCTTCCATCTGTCTGTGGCGTGCAGCAACGCCACACTTTCTGTCTGTCTTTTTCCTTGTTTTTTTTTTCTTTTCTCTCACTCCCTTTTTTTCCCCCCTTCTGAACAGAAGCAGTGTTAACATTGCTCGTTTCAGCAGGCCATATGCATGGGAGCCAGTGTGTTACACTAATGACGAGCTGTCGACGAATGCGTCACTTCATTCACCTCATGTCTCTCCCTCACCTCACTCTTTCTGTCTTTCATCAGCACTGGCATCGATGTGACCTCACTACAGTCATCCTAAAGCACAGGGATCGATTTATACCTGTCTATGCAACACGGAAAAACGTCAATTTAAAACACAAAAATATATTTTGTTCTTGTTTTTTTTTTTTTTTCCTTCTTTCTTCTGTGGAAGAATGTCACCACAAAGGTTACTCTGTGGTCCATCGGGACATTTTTGGATCTTTTCACTGATCATCATTCTTTATTTAGAACTAAATCGACCCCTGAGTACTGATTTTCTGTTTTGTGTGTGAATTGCTATTAATACATCATGTCTCTCATGGTTCTCTGCATGACTCCCTGACAGTTTGGCACGATACTGTCTCCTCATTTAACAGGATGTTGGACTGTTCCTGAATCCCATCCCATACTCACCCAATCCTTTCTGCTTGCTTTTCCCCTCCATCCCTCTCTCCATCCTGCATGTGTTCTGTTTTTGGGATCTTTTGCGTTCTTTGTTTTTTCTTTTTTTTTTTTTTTTTTTTTTTAAGTAATAGTTGAGTTTTAAGTATTATTGCTGTTTTGCTTTCTGTTGTTATTTATCTTTCCAAGAAGTTCATGGTTCCCTGATTAAAATATGTTCTGTTCTCTCCTTTTTTTTATTTTTATTTATTCCCCCTCCCCCTGGTTGCTGATCCCTCCTCTTCCCACTTTAATTATAATGTCGTGTGGTAAGTTCCTAGTTTGAGGCTTTATTTCTTTTGCTCTAATTAGCGAGACGACTGACTGAGGAACCAGATAGCTGATGTTTCATCTGATCTTTTTGTTGCGATTTGAGAGAGTGATCTATTTAAGCACAAAGGAGTTTATGATGTGTGATTTCCTCCACTAGAAATATAGTAAATATCCTGTAATTCAGACTGGAATTTGAATAATATCAGTAACTTGATGACCTGCGTCTGTGTGGCGCAATGGGAAAACCCTTCACACAGTCAAACTTGGACATTAATATGTAGTTCACTGTATTATAGTTCTGAAAGTCTGTTCCTCTTTCTCAAATACTATTTACGCCTCTGTGTTTGTTAAACTGGCTCCTTACCCAACATTATCTTTGCAGGATAGCCTAAACATTTCCATATAATATTTAGTGAAATATATGTATTGTTTCTTCTCCACTGCAAATCTTTAACACCTAAGCATGCTGTTCCACTGCCTTATTCCCCCGAATCTGTCCTCTCTAGCGTCACTTCCTACACTTAGTGTCTCTCCAGCTGCTATAGTCTGAAGGTTCAGTTCACGTGAACCATTTGTATTACACCGATGTTCTTAATGCAGCCTATACTACTACACCGTTTCACTCCTCTCTGTCTCCTTCCTTGTACTGGTTCTCAGTACACACTTTATGTATCACTGTTTAAAAAGCTACTCCTACGCCCATATTTTTAGAGTTAGGTTAAACCTAACTGTTCTCAAACTGTATTGGTGGATGTACTGGACGTTAACGTGTATGTCTTTGCCAGTTTAAAAGTTGGGGGAGGTCAGTAAGGGTGGGGGATAAAGTCAGAAAACAGCATTTGTTCGTTTATGCAGAATCTTGCCGTCAGCTCCTAATCCAATCGTGTGGTATTGTTTTGAAGGCTTTTTTAAAATTTTTTATTAATTTTTTTAAAGAAATTAGAACATTAGAAAATTGCTAGAAGAAATAGTGAGGTTTCAGTATTTGGACTGGAATTGAGTTGATTTAGGCAGCTTGTGGAGATGTATAGAATTTAATTAGGAAACGTTTTAGAAAATGTCCCTGAAGCGTTCGTTTTTACATTAACTCCAGTATGTTAGCAAAGTTTCAAAAGGAAAATTTGAGCTCATTGCTGTTTTGTATTTCAAACCGATCTTGTTAAACGTGCTGTGAGACTAGCTGGGTAGATGGTGATTTTAACTAACTCGGGTGAGCTAAATTACGTAACGTTCAGTAATGTCAGCTAGAAAAAAACCCCCAAACTTTCCATCGCCTCCCACTTCTTGTACAGCAGTGTCCAATCTCACAATTGAGTAATACTTGCATTCCATATATATAATAGCATAACCTTTTAGTAGTAAATACGTGATTTTCTTTGAATGTATTTATTTATTTGCATGTTTAGATGCATCTCCTTTCTCATCGTAAACCAGCCACGACTAGTAATCGGTTTGCTAAGGGTGCGCTGGACGGACACACCCATTTATGAGCCCTGTAACTCGGTTATGATTATTTCCTGGAGTTTAACATTATAAAGTTTGACTTAACTCTAATAAAAATGAATAACGCATGTCTGTCTAGGGACTAACTGTTTAAACATCACATGGCTGTATTTTCTTAATTCTAAATCTTCTCCTTTCTACTGCCTGTGACATTTTCTTACGATACAGTATACAGGCCTATACTGTATTGATTTGCCGTGTGTGGAAGGAAACCTCACTGTGTGCATATGTTTCTTCTCCTTACTGCATTAAATTCGATTAAATTAACTGTCAGTAAACATTTTAGAATTATTCATTTACCAGACAGCGTTTATCGTGCATGTTTACCAGGTCTGATAACCTGGTGCCAAGTCAACATGAACTTTTTCCCCCCTCACTCAAGTTCACCTTAAACTGGCCAGGGCCCAGGAGTTACTATAGTTCAGCTTATAATATTCTAAAGATGGTAGTTGAGAGATATGATGGTTTAGTGATGGTGTGAATTGTGCAAAGCTGATTTTATTTCTATTTGTTGCAGGATGGAAAGCGCATGTTTGGTACTTACTTCCGAGTGGGATTTTATGGTTCTAAATTTGGCGACTTGGACGAGCAGGAGTTTGTGTACAAAGAGCCGGCGATCACCAAGCTGGCTGAAATCTCACATCGGCTTGAGGTAAACGGTCGCTGGAAGCTACTCGGTTATCTCTGTGTGCGCGCTCGTGCGTGTGTCGGTGTTCTCTTTAATGGGTGTGTGACCTGTTAGGTTCCGATAGGTTCACGAACTCAGGGTTGCGGCCACACTTGGAGTTGCCTGAGATGTGGATGGAGGTGGAATTTTAAGCACTGGTTATTTATAACGTAGATCAGTGGTCACCAACCCTCTTCCTTGAGCGCTACCTTCCTGCAGCTTTCATCTCCAACCAAACTCTATCACACCTGTATTAGTTGATCAAGAATTTCTTAAGGGAATGATTAAAATGTCAGGTGGGACGATTACAGTCTCCAGGAACTGGGTTGGTGATGTAGATCTATGCATATAAATTTGACTTATGGTATATTTTTTAATAATGATGTGATCATATACAATAGTAATACATGTTTAGAATATATACAGATATTTTCATTTTATATTTACTAAACCAGTGAATAGAATTGCGCGCTCCATGCCCCAGCGTGTGAAGCTCAGTATACTATTGGTGTAAAGTAGGCTTTAATCTCATGTAAATATTACGTGAATTGCAAGACATGAACCAGACGTAATCTGACGACCCCCCGACCATTTGCAAGCGCTCATTTATTTATGGGAAGCAGCAGGGTTTAGTGCACTTGTGTGCATCAGAATCATAGTAGTGATCTAGGTTGGATGGAACAGTCCAGGTGAAACGAGTGCTTTCGATTACATCTCCTGAGCTTGATAAGCTGCAGAGCAGCTGCAGTTGTGGACCTTTACACAGTGATTCTTAAAAATATTGTTCGGTGTTCAAATATAAAGAACCCGTGGTCCGTCTTTCCTTCTTCAATGTATAACAATTGAAATTGATTGTAACATTGAAACAAGAACGCTAGCAGTCATTCTCAAGATAGTGCACTTATTTTCATTAATGTACTGTGAACGTTTGCAAGAATTTTGGGCGCTTATAATGATGTCACAAGTTTTAATAAGCCCCGTGTTACACTGCCCCATAGACTTTGTTCTCATTTTTAGGGATTCTATGGGGAGAGATTTGGGGAGGATCAAGTTGAAGTCATTAAGGACTCGAATCCAGTGGACAAATGTAAACTGGATCCAAATAAGGTACGTGTGTTGTGTGTATCAGCACCTTTACGATCAAGGAAACAGCAGCAATATTATACAGCTGAGCGCAGATGTTTGAATACCCTTAGAATACCCTGTGTGTATCCAATGAAGAGCCTTTGCATCTCTCTCCTGATAACACTTATGTAAGTGTGCTATAACTAGGCTAGATGTCGTACACTGCTTTCTTCAAATCAGGTGTAGTGACCGACACAAGACCTTGAATTTTGGCTCGTTTTAAAATATTTGCTGTTGATTTTGCCTGTTTTGGATTTAGTTTTTTTTTTTTTTTTTGTAGTTAAATTATGAAAAAAAAAGAGGTACAGTTTTTAACCAGAAATTATTATTCAAACTTTTGCACTTTAACTGTATGTTATTGTATACATAAATAAATATCCTCCAGAATTGGCATCCTTCATGAAAATGAACAAATCTCAGTATCAATAGTTTTGGCATGTGTACAGTACTGTGCAAAAGTCTTGCAAATGCAAAGAAATGCTGTAAAGATGCCTTGAAAAATAATGAAATGAAATGTTTTGCATTAATAAAAATAATACTATAAACAGTGATAAAATGAAACAAAGTCAATATTTGGTGTGATGACCCTTTGCTTTAATAATAATAATAAAAAAAGGGTAGTCTCAGGTAGAGTTGGTGTAGTTTTATAATGAAATGAGCTGTAAGTGTTATTGAGCATCTTGCAGAACCAGTCATGGTCCTTCTGGAGACTTTGACTGTCTCACTCGCTTCTTATTTTTGCAGCAAAACCCAGCAGAATTCTTTGTGTGTTTAGTCTGAAAAGTGTCTCTTACGTAATGCGCTGCTTTCTTTACTGACATACAAACGTTTTTCTGTAACATTTAATTTTGTGCTGAAAAACAAAAATGTTTTTGTACTGATCATGTAGAAGTCATAAAATAAATATCTATAATAGTTTGTACTAAAAATAGATGGAGTGCCTAAGATTTCTGCACAGTACTGTATTTTTGACAGAGAATAATTAAAACTACATTTTTAATATTTAAAAAGGTAGTTTGAATTTTTTTTCTTAGAACATTTGTTTTTTGTGTATTTACTTTTTTCTAGTCGTTTTTAAGAAGGGTGCCAATAATAAAAGCGAACTGTACACGCAAACCTACAAGCGAAATGACCGGTGTGTTCGTTACAGGCTTTCGTTCAGATCACTTACGTGGAACCGTACTTTGACACGTACGAGATGAAGGACCGCATCACGTATTTCGACAAGAACTACAACCTGCGCCGCTTCGTGTACTGCACGCCGTTCACGCTAGATGGCCGCGCACACGGAGACCTGCACGAGCAGTACAAACGCAAGACCATTCTCACCACCAGCCACGCCTTTCCCTACATCAAAACCCGCATCAACATCATTCACAAGGAGGAGGTAGAACCCGAGTACAACCCTGCTGTATACCCTGTACAAACTTGTCACATATAGGTTTATGTTTTGTTTTTTTGCTTCTCCTTTGTGCTCAGATCATCTCCATGCCTATTGAGGTGGCCATTGAGGACATGCAGAAGAAGACACAGGAACTGGCCTTCGCTACTCACCAGGATCCAGCTGATGCCAAGATGTTACAGATGGTGCTGCAGGGGTCTGTGGGTACCACAGTTAACCAGGTGATTATATACATTCACATGGGCATGGCATCATTGATTTTCCATGATGATCCAGTCGAAACAGTATGTGTTTAGTAAGCTCTACCAGTGGGGACAAAATACAACAGTGACAATTGATTGATATATATATATATATACACACACACACACACACACACACATACAATACAGTTTATTTTAAAAAGTGACATGACTGGTCCCCATGTTGGAGAAAGTCCATGTGGTGAAATCGGACCTGATCTAGCTCCGCCCACGTTTTCTGGGTTGGGGGTTCTTTAGAGGGTAGGGAGTTAGGGTTATAGGAGCATTTGGATCAGATCCAGCTCCACCCCCTGGACTTTTGGTTCTGTAGTGAAGGATATCTCAACCAGCATAGTTTACACTTCACTCAATGCAATGAGAAGAAAAAAAAACACAGCAGGGCAGACAGGGTGGCATTTTTAGGGCATCATGTCACACCGCTGTAGTTTTAAGAAGAATCACAGTTCAGGATGTGCTGTTATTGGAAAACTGTCAACTTTGTGGTAGAGCAGTAACTTGTTTTGCCCCAAATCAAACATCCTGGTGTTGTTTATTTTCCTCTAACAGCACACCCTTCATGTTTTATTAATTATTGAATATTTGTACTGTACTGACTTTATGTACATTTTTCCCCAGGGCCCACTTGAGGTCGCTCAGGTCTTCCTGTCTGAAATTCCAAGTGATCCTAAACTCTACAGACACCACAATAAGCTGAGACTCTGCTTTAAAGACTTCACCAAACGGTATCAAGTCTCCATTTAACAAAATGTTAATATATATGATTGTTGTCACACAAGATTAACAGTTGGATGTTGTGTAAAAAGTGTATCGATCAGATAATAAAGGCAGGACACGTTTTAGAGAGGTCTAATTGAAATGTAGAAAAATAAATCAAGGGAATGGTAAATTAAATGATGTATAAATTATGTAAGGAATGATGAATGAAGAAAAGCTATAATGCAGCGAGGAGTTTGTTTACGGTGACAGCGTGTGTAACTAGGCAACAACGCTCTCATCCATTACATGACATGTTAGTATGTCCCAGCACTTGCATACTCTTTTGCTACACACTCAGAAGTATGTACTTTTTCTTTACAATTCTTTTAGTGCATAGTATAAGTAAGCAGTTTGGGACGCAGCACAAATCGCTGACGTAAATCGAACTTTATTTTCTACAGAATCAAACCAGAGAACAAATGCATCTTGAGGTTCTTTTGTGTGTGTAATTTAAGTTAAGGCCATCATTCTGTCTGTTCATTATTAGGTGCGAAGACGCCCTCCGCAAAAATAAGAGTTTGATAGGTCCTGACCAAAAGGAATATCAGCGGGAGCTGGAGAGAAATTACCACAGGCTGAAGGAGGCTCTTCAGCCGCTCATTAACAGGAAGATCCCACAGCTCTACAAACCTGTGCTCCAGGTCAGCTCTCACAGGTTAGAGAACCAAACCTAAAAATATTTAAAACATTATCGGACATCTACGGGAAACATTACATCACTAATTTAGTTTAGGTTTGATTTCCTGCTTGATGAAGGAAGTGTGGATATGTCATGGAGAACTCACTGCCAATCGAACTATAATGTGTATATAGTTCTGAAAACGGCAGGCATTCTGAAACTGAAATCAGTGTAAATTTATGAATTTATTGAAAGTTTGGTTCCCTCCAGAAGTGAAGACTAAATTTAGTTTAATTGCAGTTATAAGTTCACAATGGGAAATGAGTTCTCACTTTGACTATCGGCATCATCCACATCCGTCTGTCTCATCACCCGAGGTCAAATTTACTCACGGCATTCGAACATGAGCTGCAACAGCGTCTCTTCGCTCTTCAAGGGTGGAGAAATAATCGCTGATTAATTCAGTTCTGTTGGCTACTTTTCTTGTTAAACATTTTGAAAACGTTGCTGTCGGCTGTACAAAGTGTCTAAGCACTATTCTGTGACGACGATATAATCGCTCAGGAGCATCAGACATTTTGACAGTCAGTATCTGATCCGATAAATTGATTAGGCTTAGGACAGTTACATTAGGACACACAGCTATCCAAAGACTGGAGCAAACTCACTGTGTGAGGAAATCACACTTATCTAGTAAGATTTTAGAAATCTTTAGACTTTTTTTTTTTTTACTGCTGCGTTTGTTAAACTGGCTCCTTACACAATGAGATCTTTGAGAGCAGAAAGCCAAGGCAAGGTTAGAAAGTACCCTAAATACAAATATTTCATAAATTAGAAGTGTATATTATAGTATACAGGGTGTCCCAAAAGCGTCCATATATAGAGGACTATGTTTGACAGCACCACGTTGGTTGTGCCTTCACAGTGGATGTTTGTGGACGTCCACAACACTTCCAGTCTCTTTGAATTTGTTAATAAGTTTAGCAGCAGTGTCATGTCTGTGTGTGTGTGTGTGTGATGATCTTGCCATGATTCCTGTTAAATTCCATCACAACCTTGTGACAGCTTCCCGATCCAGCCATGAGAATGATTTCAATACATTGTTCTTTTGTCTAAGGTATTCTTAAAAGGCTGTCTGGGGGGAAAAAAAAAATGTTTTTATATAGTTATTAGAAAATTTTAACCAAGTATGAAAAATTTTGCAAGACTTTTGGGATACGCTCTTGGCAGGAAAATAAATTAATCGTTTTGAGCTATCCTCTAGCCTTCAGCCACTGCAACATCCGCCTGGTTTTCCCACACCGGCATGCATTTCATTATCCAGCAAGCGTTTCCATTACATTAATCAAACAGCCTCCTTTTTTTTTAAAAAAAAAAAAAAAAAAAAAAAAAGACCTTAATTGAAATTACATCACTAGCTGCACTCATTCACACTGGGGAACAAATCATTTGAGCAGTTGGCTTTTGTGCCACGAAACCCCTGCTCGTGTCACTTAATAATTTATCTAATACGTCTCTGAACTCTTGACTTGATAAAGGCAGATATTTACATAAGAACTCAGTAACGTGTGCATTGCATTTCTGATTACTGTTCTTGTTTTGCTAATTTGCCAAGCAGCAAACGGACAGCTTGACAAGGTAGAACATCCAAACTAACTTTGTGTATTTATTGGAATTTAGGTGGGAATTGTTATTCAACGGAGAGCAGTATTTAATAATGCAAAGCCATCATCGAGCCTGTACTGAACATATGGCTAATCTAAAACATTTTATCCTTTTTTTTCCCCCCCCTCCAGAGACTCCTTTAGCAGAATGAGCCTCCGTAAGCTCGACGTGTGAGGAAGACGAGATGATGGAAAGAACAGCATTTAATTTATTTGCTTGTAAATATTCGACTCTTCTTGGGGAGGAAAGGAGGAAAGCGAAAACAAGTGTTATGGTAGTGTCATTCCACTTTTGTATGGGTTTACAGAGACAACCTGTTACACTCTCTCGGCGTGTGTCAAAACTCTATTTAATATATTGTGTGCACTTTTTTTATTACCGTGTCAGGCATTTTATCACAAATGGTACGACTTTGAAAGTTTACTATTTAATCCGAATGAAAAGCAAGCAAAAAAAAAAAAAAAAACGTACCATTATTTATCATGGATTTTTTTTCTCCCCTTTTTTTTTGTTACATTTGAGTAATGTTATGTAGCTTTTATTTACCTTGAATATTTTACTAAATAAATATTTTAATGCACAATGTCAAACAGATTGGTTAATTGATGATAAGAGCACAAGTTGACTTTTAATATGCTGGTGTTTAATGGGTGTACAAGAACATTTACAAAAAGGCACAAACATAGAAAAGTCTGTAAACAACGGAGAACTCTATAAGAAAAAATAAAGGCTGTAGTTATTGCTTAGAAACGGTTTACACGGTAGAGATCAAGGACTTGTTTCATCATGCACCTCTTCAATTCAATAACTATTTATTTACACATCCCTAACATGTTAGATCTGATCTGATCGCTTATTTTAGGAACAAGGCCCAGATCTCACGACATAAATGTCAAAGAGGAAAAGTTTTTACTGGAATGAGGTACAGTAGGATTAAAAACTACAAAAATACGGTTCTCTATTCCTGCAGTTACCTATAGATAATATGAACAAGCCCTGAACTGGTGAAGCTATACTCACATCTCTGTGCAAACGGCTCATCCCTGCTCTGAGCTGGATTTCTTCACTTGTCTTTTAGCCTAAGCAGAAAACACTGTCATGTTGAGACTAAACGTTATACTATGGTATATTTACACCCTATATGGAACATCCTCCTACAACGAAGCTGAACATCAAGAACAAAATGAAAATTTATCCTTAAAAATATATATATATATAAAAAAGCCAGTGTGAGCAATTTACCTGACTTGTTTCAGGCAGTTGGAGAATAAAAGACTTACAGGACATTAAGTGCACTACAGTTGGTGCCAAGGTGCATTTTGTAAGGGTTTTCAGAAAGTAAGTGATAAATTTATGTCAAGGTCTGGAGAGGGAATGTAGATAGAAATAAAAACAAAACAACATACAGGCACAAACGCAACATCATGGCATACTGTATCTCAGCTGTTTAAGGAATACTCAAGCATTTATTTTTAGCTTGTTTCTTCTGCAACCATGACAAGTGAGTTGTTTCTAAACGTCGGATGCTGTCCGGTTATCGTTCATTTCATTTGTCCTGAGACCTTCTTGTAGAAGAGGAGGTAAGGTGTGGAGGTGGAACAGGTCTCAGGAGAACATGCACGCAGGAACTCGTCTTCCTCAAACAGCCTCACCTCTGAGTCATCAAACAGCATCCACTTCCCTTCATAGTCCAGAAGGTTCTGTAAAGCAGTGTCCAAGCTCAACCGACTCTCTTCTTTCACTCCATCAATTTCTTCCTCCCTTTCCTTCTTCACCAGTCCGTTCTGCGCAGGAGAACCGGCGTAAGCAGGCTGCTTGCTGATCTCGTAGCTTGAGATACTTCTCTGGCCTCCCAGTAGACCGACCCCTTCTGTAGACCTCTTTCCTCCGGCTTTGCTAGACAAACTCGTGCCGTTAATCGTGTTCTTCGCTTTGGAGCTTAAGCTGAAGGACACCTCACCATCATCATAATAATCGGGTTGTGAAACCTCTTCCTTTTTCAGTGGTTTCGTCTCCCCGTCTTCCTCTTTCTGAGGCTTATCCTCAGGCTGGAGCTCGATCTTGCTGTGGTGAAGGTCTGTCATGCGGATGTAGGTGGTGTAATGGCCGCTGCTAATGGTCACGCCACTGTGCATGACCACAGCAAAGAGCCTGTAATGGTGCTCCTGGTGGGAAGTGGAGGGTCGTGTGCTCCATTCCTCTAGGGAAAGTTTGAGGGGAGTGAGGAGAGGTGTGTTCACCTTTGACAGTCCAGCATACGGGTCCATCCTGTGCAAAAAAACAGGAATTTTATCAGAAGCAGCATTTATTTAGTCATAGGATGCACAGCATCTACATGGAGGAAGTTATAGAAAAGAGGAACAAAAAAAAAAATCAACAGGGTGGTGTAATGCATTACCACCCCAGATTTGATTAACTTCCAATAAATGTCCCTCTAGGATTTTGCGATATTCATAAGGGCTTGCAGTTTTTCAAAATTACAGCAGATTGTCTGCAGCTTTGGACCAAGACGCATCATGTGACGTCATCACAATGCACAGTCAGCCAAAGCCCCCTTCTAGTCACGTGCATGGAACACAAGTACAGCTAAAAAGTTTTACCAACAAACATCACTGCGAAAGACCGTTCAATTGCAATTTCACCAATTTCAGTAGTTTTCTGAAAGGGGGAAGAAAAAAAAACACCTCCACAAGTTGCATCGGAATTCTTTTTAAAAAGCCGGTACGGACTGAATAACAGCTGCCATTACTGCTATAGAAAATGAATCAATACCTGACCAATCAGCTTAGAGAATACAAACAGCGTTGTAGAATAAATCAATGGGCAATCAAACGCATTCAAAACAAGTTCGGCTTATCTAGATATTACAGTCATTATCTGGGTTTTCCCAAATGATGTACTTTAAATACTTATAATTAATGATTACAATAATACAATTTAGGAAACTTACTCTGAGCCACTGGCTGCGAAACACTTGAGGTGAATGGTGATGACGTCAGGGGTCTTGTCGAACAGAAGACTCCTCTCTGCCTCTGTGTAGTGGTGACAGGTCTCACAGAAATATTTATCCTCGCCGACGATCCGCTCTACTGATGCAAACTGAGAGATCGCCCACCTCAGAGTCTTCCGTTCTGGCTTAGGATCTGGGGAAACTGAGAAAAGCAAAGAAGACACTGAGCACAGATCTGCAAAATAAAATAAAATAAAAAAGAGCAAAAATCCAAACGCTCTGCTACATGCAGTCATCAATTCAATTCATAAGCACATAACTGAAAGATCAGTTGGTTTTTTTTTAAACCAAAACAAGCATCTCCACTATCTCACATTTATCTGAATGCACTCACTCTCCGAACTAGCCTGTGAGCAGCTGGTCTCATCCTCTTGCACTGGTACACTTATGTCCTGGAAGTCCTCTCTCCTCTCAGTGTAGCTCTCGCACTCCAGGCACCGTGTCCTCAGCACCAGCTGACCCTGGAACAGCTGCTTCAGCATATCCAAGCCCTGCAGTTCTGCTTATGAGGAAAAAAGTCTGGTGTAAAAATGAGCAGATGTCCATAAAGCTCTCTTATATTATTTACTAAGCTTTATCACATGCAAAACTGTCTACAAAAATTTTAAGCGTAAGGCACTGACTGCTCCTGAAAAGCCCACACCCATTAGAGATTAGTTGCCACCTTAAATTACACAAACACACAGCAACAGCTAGCAGTTAGCAGTAAGCTAGCAGTAAGATTAGGTTAGTATTGAACTCCTCAAGAGATACCGAGAGTCATCAAGTTCTCGAACAGCCTTATTAGTGTGTAGTTACCTTCCGTCTTCGGTGCAGTTGGATTCAGTATGGTCTTCCCGCTACTGGTAGTGGCTTCACCCTGGTGCTGCTCACTGCTGCTCGTGTCCTGGTCCTTGCTCTCCGCTCCGTCTCCCACATGAGAGCTGATTCGCCCCATGCTGCGGAATTTCGAAAAAATACTCGGTTGCTTCCCTGAAGGTTTCAGCCAGCTCAGTTTCATCCTCTTCTTCCTTTTATTCACCTCCTTTGCGGTTCCTTCGCTCTTCTCATCCTCTGTGTTACTTCCTCCCTCTTTCTCCGCCTTGTCTTTCTCTGCCACATCCCTCTGGTCACTGACAGAATTTCCAACCACGTCACCAGAGGACTTTCTCTTTGATCGCGTGAAAGGTCTGCTCTCCTCATCGCTTTTCTTGGGTTTGCGCTGAGACTTGGGCTTCTTCTTGGCATTGCCCACTTCTGTGTCGCTCTTCCTTTTCCCACTCAGCTGTCCATCAGAGCTCTCCTCTTCCTCTCGGGTAGGTGTCGTCTCGTCCGTCGTCCCGCCTGTCGTGACGCGCTCACACTCTCCTGGTTTTTCATCTGGGGTGGGTCTAATGTCTTTCTTAATGGTGTCACAGGCCTCCTGGATATATGCGAGGATGCACTGCAGTACCTCCTGTGCATCATGCTGCAGATACCCTTCATACATAGGATTCAGTTGTCTGCATGTGTACAAAATGCACTATTAGTGCTGAACAATAATTACCATTATTATCTGTAATCTTCAGTCGGTATGAGAAGTAACTAAACAAACGTTGGTCACGTGACCATTTCAAGTTCATCAATTCTGTGCCGCAATAGCATTACTTTAAAAGACAAAGCCAAATAACCCTGACACACCAAGAATATTGTGTGGCCATGACAGCAGGGTATTCCCTACCATAGACAGGTTTAAGCGTTAATGAAAGTTAAAAAAAAAAGGGTAGTTAGGCGACATGTCAGAATGATTGTAAAAGAAAAACAAACGGTGAGAATTCTATGCACTGACAAGAAAAACGTGGCTTGATCTCAAACGAAAAGGAAAGCTGGGAACA
This sequence comes from Ictalurus furcatus, assembly GCF_023375685.1. Lineage (NCBI taxonomy): Eukaryota > Metazoa > Chordata > Actinopteri > Siluriformes > Ictaluridae > Ictalurus > Ictalurus furcatus. The sequence goes on along the minus strand of NC_071265.1, from coordinate 8,482,772 downwards.
GGAATGACCTGCCAATCAACAGTGTTTGGACATGCGTTAGTGTGATTGATTAGTTTGACGATGAGCATCTGTCACACACCAAAGAGCTGATTGGATATTTCTCTGTACGGTCACCTCGGGATTTTACTCACAAACATCGACTTGGATAAGCAGGTTTCAAGCCTTTGAAAAGGTAAACCTTACGGCTGGGTAAAAAAAATAATCGATTCTCCGATTTTAATCGATCTTCAATTTAACGAATCGATTCTTATCCGTTTTTGAAAACAGTTTCATCTCTTGTTTCAAGTTGTTAATGAATTTCACTGTTGCACATTTACAATGTTTTAATATTTTTTTTTTTACAGTAATGTGCAGTTTGTGCTTACCTTGTGTGCATTGTACGCACATATTTATGATTTCTTGTTACAATGTTTGTTACTCAAAGTAAAAGTAATTAAACATAATTGTTTGGGCCCTGTTGTTAAAGTAAATGTGTATTTCAGTAATATAGCCTAGTAGGAGGGTTTCATTTACCAGCATTTATATTAAAACACGGATTCTATGTCTGCAAAACTAACATTTTAAATGAAATATTGATAACCAATCGATATTGAATCGAACTGAAACCATATAATCGCCAAATTGGTAGCAATACCCAGCCCTAGTAAACCTTAAACTTTTTTTTGTGGTTGTTAACAATAGCAGACAGAGAAAAGATAACTAAAGAAATTGCTAACCTAGCTAACTTGCATAGATATTCGTGTACTGAATTAAAGTTAGCTAGCGAAGCTAGTTGACATTACATAAAGATACAGTGCCACTAATATTGGCACCCTTTATAAATATGAGCAAAGGCGGATATGAAAAATTGTCTTTATTGTTTAACCTTTTCATCTTTTGTTCAAATAATTCACAGTAATACTCTGCTCTCATGGATATCAAACAATTGCAAACACAACACAGGTTTATCCAAAAATAAATAAATAAAAAATAAATCTTTGTTAAATGTGTGTGCGCAACAATTATTGGCAAATTGTCCAGTAGTACCTGAGTGTATTGAGTATTCGGCGTGGGGGTGTGGCCAGCTCGCCTTCGTTATATTTGTCTGGGTTAAACAGGAAACTGGACTGCAGCTGCTCCACTGAAGATATTAAACTGTGGAAGCTGTGCAGTAATTCCATGTGAACAGGCATTGAGTCTTCACACGAGTCTCCCTGCTCAGGGTGGAGAACACATGTAAGAAACGGTTGCAAAAAGATGAAAGAGCAAGCAAAAACAGAAAGAAAAAAAAAAGAAAACGCCTGTCTAGTACTAGTGTTGCACAATATTGGCTACAATAATAAATTATTATTCTGTTCTATAACAAAAACGAATAACAATTATAAACAGTTTTAATGCACTTTATCAACAACAGAATACAGGCTTTTTTTTTTTTCACATAACAGTTTCAAAATTAAATTGTACATTACATTAAAATAGTCCATTTGACCTTAAATAAATAAATACTACGACATTGTATTAACCGAGTAGCATTATGAGATCAACACTAGGGCTGTCACGAATACACGATTATAATCTAATACTTTATTATCAAAATTTCACGTCATCAAATATTCTGCAAACGACAGCGGTCTGAGAAACTAGCAGAGTGAATGTGTTTAAACTGAGGTTTTTACCGTGCGTTTCATACGTTCCTGTCATGAGCTGATTTAAGGTTGTTAACGGACTACGCATTCAGGAAGCGGTTTTGGAGCACACAATGCGTGCGTGTAGATGGGAAGTTCTGCACGCAACGAGGGAAGACGTTATTGTTTACACATTATTGTTTAGTATTTTATTGCTTGTACACAAAATCCAAATGTTAACAATGACTATGCTGGACAGCAGTAATCTAATTATTGACCTTATTCTGAATAAGACAATATTGTGATTAAGATGTTTACATGAGTTGCTTTTAGAATACTCCTTCCATGTTCCTGTTTTACATGTTATAGAACACAGATCGATTAACGGCACGTCATTACGTCCCCACGCCACGCCGTCCGACGTTCCCTACAGAATTTCACCTATCATACAGTTGGTCTTCGTTATGGTACCGTATACAGTTTTGGGTGTTTCATTTTTAATTTTACGAAAGCTTCAAGTGCAGTTAATTATTTGTCGTGCTGTACGTGCAAATAGACGACTGCTTGAATCCGTGGGCTGCGTCCCAAACCGCGTACTTACTTACTATATAGTAGCCAAAAAACATACATTTCTTCTACTATATAGTAAGTAAGTACGCGGTTTGGGACGCAGCCCACGGCTTCAAGCAGTCGTCTATTTGCACGTACAGCACGACAAATAATTAACTGCACTTGAAGTTTTCGTAAAATTAAAAATGAAACACCCAAAACTGTATACGGTACCATAACCAAGACGAACTGTATGTTAATACGTGAAATTCTGGAGGGAACGTCGGACGGCGTGGGGATGTAATGACGTGCTCTCTTGTTTACTGTCAAATGGTTAAAGCACTGCTGTGTGTTTACGTGTCTTGTAGCAAAATGCGGTGAAAACTCATGACGTTAATAGTGTGATTAAGGTGTGTTCATATCTATAATACACTTCGATAATGCGACTAAAACAGGAATACTCCACACGTCTTAATTCAATTTGTGTTTACTTCGAGTATGACTTTAGTCAGATTAAGCTCATCAATAATCGCTGTTTATATGCTAGTTTCTTAATCAGAGTATCGTCTTAATATCGGATTATTGTTGTCCATGTAAATGTACTGAAATGTCTGTGCAA